>NW_027656291.1:0-113587 GCF_964235325.1 Thermobia domestica | reverse complement strand
ATTCAAATATTTATTCGAATATTAGTATATTCCAAGTAATGTTAACGACGTTAATATGCTTGCCTTTATAGTTAATAATGTCAATTCTTACTTAAAACATACTTCCTTAACAGGACATTGAAGAAAAGGTAGTTGCCAACGGCCATACCATGCTGAATATACCGGTTCTCGTCCGATCACCGAAGTCAAGCAGCATCGGGCCTGGTCGGAACACCAGGTGCTGTTGGCATCTCTTTTTCAAATTTCATTATCCTTCAAGTACGAAAATACTAGAAACATTAATTTTATAGTACTTTCAAGAGATAATTTATCAACATTATTTCATAGCGATTAATCGATATTCTAAGCGTTATACCCACTATTTCTTACACTAACAGCCTGTTTATTTGCACGGCACATTAAAATAACCTGATTTCCGATCCGTGTGCACCTACTACTATACTTAACACGGAATGTATTACCACTTTTTAAAAGTAAATTATTATGACTAAGTGTAGATCTCCGGCGAGTAAATGCCTTTCGTATACAAGCACGACACATCTCCGCTATGTGCTTTACTTTTTTACTAACAGCATATAGAAATTGGATTTCAAGGTGTTTCTACATAACAGAATGAAGCAAATTTCGTGATTTAACTCTTTCGAATAATGTGTTGGTCCTGACAAGGACCGTTTGAAATGAAAAATCTTGAAGAAGATTTTTACTTAGAGCTTGTGTACTTGGTAACAGCCTTCGTACCCTCACTTACAGCGTGCTTGGCAAGTTCACCAGGCAAAAGAAGGCGCACAGCTGTTTGGATTTCCCGGCTGGTGATAGTTGACCGCTTATTGTAATGGGCCAAACGAGAAGCTTCAGCAGCAATACGCTCGAAGATGTCATTAACAAAGCTGTTCATGATACTCATAGCTTTGCTAGATATGCCAGTGTCAGGATGCACTTGCTTCAAAACTTTGTAGATGTAAATGGCATAGCTCTCCTTCCTCCTCCTCTTCTTCTTCTTATCTCCCTTGGAGATATTCTTTTGGGCTTTACCAGCCTTCTTTGCAGCCTTTCCGCTAGTTTTTGGTGGCATGATGACTCACTCGTTCAGCAAAATTAGATGTGTCCGCCGATTTATCGACTTCATTTAAATTACAGTACGTGTTTCAATTCGCGCCAACTGCCTTGCTTTTCATTTGATGCACTCGGGTGCACGCTTGAAGTAGTAACAAAACTGACTTGATTCATGGGAGGCCGCAATTTTTCCTCTCATCTTATTACGAAAGAATATTGAACAATGTCTGGTCGCGGCAAAGGTGGAAAAGTCAAGGGAAAGAGCAAGTCCCGCTCCAGCAGGGCTGGCCTTCAATTCCCAGTAGGCAGAATCCATCGTCTTTTGCGAAAGGGTAACTATGCCGAACGAGTTGGTGCTGGCGCTCCCGTGTATTTGGCTGCAGTCATGGAATACCTGGCAGCTGAAGTTCTTGAGTTGGCAGGCAACGCTGCTCGTGACAACAAGAAGACTAGGATTATTCCACGTCATCTGCAGTTAGCTATCCGTAACGACGAGGAATTAAACAAGTTGTTGTCTGGAGTTACAATCGCTCAGGGTGGTGTTTTGCCCAACATTCAAGCTGTACTTCTGCCCAAGAAAACTGAGAAGAAGGCATAAATGTAAGACCTATATCTCATACAAATCGGCCCTTATGAGGGCCACAAACCCCTTTATAGAGGAGATTTACGATTGAAATGAATTGTTTTCGATATACAGACTCATCAAAAGTGTCTGAGATAGTTGCTTAGTGTCATTCGAAATTCTCGCTGCTATTCGATTAATTAGTATGTGTAGTCGTCGATCGTAATTGAAGCCCATAGGAAGTCACACTATCTTTAGAATACTCCAAACAGCGATGTGCTTAGTTCCCACTACATTATTAATTATAAGATCATTACCTTTTGTATTGTCGCTAGCTACATTTTTTTGATATTTGCGTACATCGGGCTCATATTACCCAGAGGACAGGACAGTCGAGCCCAGATTCTCAGCAATGGAAGAAAACCTCATACCACATATTCTCATGTACTTCATGCTAGACAAAGGAATTTCCAACATTCTTAAAGCACTCATGTTTCTCTCTTGCGTTGGCTTGGCTGAAATTACTCTGTTCAATATGTTCTCGACATTTATTATTGTTCATTACTATGCCCCAATGACATCATGAACAGAGCGGATCAAAAAACTTTCCTAAATTTCTTTTGCAACATAGTAATGACATTAAATGCACACTTAAGTACGATTTATTCTTTGCAAGGTCGATATTCATATTTGTGTGATATGTGTTATATGTATATGGTTTGTAATACGCAACTACTCTTATTCTCTGATCTCAGAACTCATTTGCTACTGTGCCCAACGAGCGAGCCTAGGTTTCTTGTAACTACTGCCTTTCTTTAGTAAATAATGTGAAGTATACAATGCATTAACCTACATCTCATATTTGTATTACTCTTTATTTTACTAACCCGCTACGAAGTGTCATTAATTTACATGTAAATCACAATAGACACTACCGCAAAAGAAAAAAATCGAACCCAAGACCACGTAAACAAGATAAAGGACAAGATTCAGGTTTCTAACGCATTATTCGCCCCTCACAGCACAGTATAGAAGTTGTATAAGCCTCTATACGTACATCCTACTGTCAGAACAGAAATTCCGACTTGCGTTTCGCATCTCTCATGCTCGCTACTTCCAACAAATCGCCAATTTCCAACCAGAACCCCTTCTCCAGCATTAATACTGCTACATATGAATACGTATACATGAACGTACATAATGTAAAAAAAAACGTATGATTTTCTCAAATTAATCTCTCTACGTCTGTAATTTTGTGTGCATCAAAAGGCTTTAATGTAGTTACACGAATTCTTATAATCTAACAGAAAATCGCACAAAGTAAATCTTTCCCTTTATATAAATTTGTTGGCTCTGAAAAGAGCCGTTTATGCCAATTTTATATCCAAAATAGGAGGAACCCCAACTTAACCTCCGAAACCGTACAGGGTTCTTCCTTGCCTCTTCAAGGCATACACAACATCCATAGCTGTCACTGTCTTCCTCTTGGCGTGTTCTGTGTATGTAACAGCATCTCTGATTACGTTCTCCAGGAATACTTTCAATACTCCTCGGGTCTCTTCATAAATGAGACCAGAGATACGCTTCACACCACCACGGCGAGCAAGACGCCTAATAGCGGGTTTGGTGATACCCTGGATGTTGTCACGAAGAACTTTACGGTGGCGCTTGGCACCTCCTTTGCCAAGACCCTTGCCTCCTTTTCCACGTCCTGTCATTTCGATATGTTACTGCTTCGCTCACCACACACGAGAAATACAAGCCCAAGCAGCCCAAGACTCGTGGTTTTGTTCCTTCGATCATGCAGGGAAAGCACGGAGGAAAAACACAAAACGTGTCTAAGCCAATGAGAACTGTCCTTTTCGACTGACTTTATCCAATGAGAAATAGCTTGATTTAACGGTTTTGCTCTTTATATAACTTGACTTCATTCAGCGCGCAATTATTTGAAACAAGTCGTGACAGTTGCAATGGCACGTACCAAGCAGACAGCTAGGAAATCTACTGGAGGCAAAGCTCCTCGAAAGCAGCTTGCCACCAAAGCTGCAAGAAAGAGTGCTCCAGCTACCGGTGGAGTGAAAAAGCCCCATCGTTACAGGCCTGGTACTGTGGCTCTCCGAGAAATTCGTCGTTACCAGAAGAGCACTGAATTGCTCATCCGCAAGCTGCCCTTCCAACGACTCGTCCGAGAAATTGCACAAGATTTCAAGACAGATCTTCGCTTCCAAAGCTCAGCTGTCATGGCTTTACAGGAGGCAAGTGAAGCTTACCTTGTAGGGCTTTTCGAAGACACCAACTTGTGTGCTATTCACGCAAAGAGAGTCACAATCATGCCTAAGGACATTCAGCTTGCTCGCCGCATCCGTGGGGAACGTGCTTAAGTTTGAAGTTCTGGCACTGAGTTCAAAAACGGTCCTTTTTAGGACCAATACACTACTTAGAGATGCTGTTATCCTAACAAGGATCTTGTCCATACTTGTTATCTTTTTTTTTTAAATTCTCACGCCGTATGTTGCATAGTTAATACATCTACCTTCGTTTTCCTCTCGTTTCGTATATCATCCTATCTTTCAAGTATATTCTTTAGTTTTCCCCTATGTTTACCGATTGATTATCTTCGTTTTATGTGGTCAAGGATTCGATTTTGCCATATGTTGCATAAGTTAACTTCGATTCAACCACTGTTTGCCCTTCTCAACGTTATTAATCTCATAGAACTCGCAGGCGAAATATGTACTTCTTCCAAGGTAGCAAAAGTAATATTTTCTCAGAGGTCGCTGCTGTTGAATGCAAACGTTAAACTAAACTTTCTTTAAGTGTCTGTTTGTACTTAACATCAGTTCAATTGTACACCTACATTTCTGCTGGTGTTACTATTTTTCTTTATAGCAATATTACGAATTATAAGACG
Organism: Thermobia domestica; assembly: GCF_964235325.1. Taxonomy (NCBI): domain Eukaryota; kingdom Metazoa; phylum Arthropoda; class Insecta; order Zygentoma; family Lepismatidae; genus Thermobia; species Thermobia domestica. The sequence continues at coordinate 109,061 of NW_027656291.1, read as the reverse complement.
GTATCCGTGGTTATTAGCGTGTTCCCTTTTCCTAACACTTTCTCATTACACCAGTATTTCCATCATTCATTAGGCGTAATCACCCGTCTCCTTTATCATAAAAATCATAATAGTACGACGTTAAATTGAAACAGTCTACTTCACTTTCACGAGTTGTAATAAGTTCGAACATTTCTTTCACCCCAGCCTTGAAAAGAGTTGATTTTAGTTTAGTGTCCCTTTCAGCAGCAAGGCTGTTTCAAACGTGGACCTACTTATTAACGTGCAATGCGAAACATTTGAGCTCCCACCGAGAATCGAACCCAGTCAGCCTGCAAAAGTTTTTCTAACAAATGCATTAAGTGCGTTTTCTGTACTGTTTCGCTACTTGAAGATAGGAACAAGGAAAAAGTAAGTGATCACAAATTGACATTACGTAATGTGTTCCCCATTTTTTTTCGAGTACACCATTCTTGACACCCGTGAAAGCTTTCTTTCCCCACCCTCAATTCCCCTCTGTTATAAAGCACTTACATCAAGAAGTGCTTCGGTTAAAAAGAAAACTCAAAGTCCCTTGCGTGTATACTATACATTGCTATGAATGAACATGTGATAATGATAGGAAAAGCACAATTTTACTCTTCTCAAAGTATTTGATGGCTCTAAAAAGAGCCGTTTTAAAATGTCAGATGATTTACTGACACATTTACTTCTTCTTTGGTGCAGCCTTCTTAGCACTTTTCGGTTTTGCTGTAGCCTTCTTTGGCTTCGGGGCCTTTGGCTTCTTGGGAGTTTTTGCCTTCTTCACTTTAGATGGTGATTTCTTAGGTTTGGGAGCAGCAGCCTTTTTCTTTTCACCAGTCTTCTTGGGACGTTTAGCTGCTGGCTTTTTCGCAGGCTTCTTCTCCTTTGATGCTGATCGTTTCGCCTTGGTTGAAGATCCACCTTCAGGCTTCTCCTTCAGCGATGAAGCACTAAGCTTAAACGATCCAGATGCACCTTTTCCCTTGGTCTGAACCAAAGACCCAGAAGCAACTGCACTTCTCAAGTATTTCTTGATAAATGGAGCAAGCTTCTCGGCATCCACTTTGTAGTTCTGAGAGATGTATTTCTTAATAGCTTGCAGTGAACTTCCTCCCCTTTCCTTCAAATTCTTGATGGCGTTGTTCACCATTTCTGATGTTCTTGGATGAGAAGGTGTTGTTTTTGGTTTCTTAGGCTTTGCAGACTTCTTAGGAGAAGCCTGTGCCGGGGCTGCAGGTGCTGATGCCGTATCTGCCATTGCTTTCTGCAATAAACTCAACGATACTGAAGAATGAAATTTTCGCTGGCAGGCAGCGTTGAGTTTGGTTACGGAGCGCGGACCGGATAGAAAGCACTTGCTGAGGCGGGCTGAGGTAAACAGAAGTTCGTAGTTGCCACAACGATAAGTGTGTTTCCTTCTATTTTGATAAACGATTTTTTTCAGGTATTCAATGAATGCACCAGATCCTATTCTTCCTTACTGGCTAGAAGAAACTTTATTCCACATAACTCAAAAGGCATTTGTTTTTATTCGCTTTTCTATTTTATGTTTCAGTCATTGCTAAGTCGGTCACACTACTTTTTCACCCTCCTTGTGCTTATAATTTTCATAATTTAACATGGAAATACTTATCAATAAATAATTATATTACCATGGTAATTAACTTCAATCCTTCCTGTGATTATACGCAAAGTACCATCTTCGTACTGCTTACTATAGTTCAATGAAGGGAATCTATAAAGTAACGCGTGTCGCACACATCTGCCTTGCAAACTCCCTGGCCTACTTCCAATGTATAGACTTTTATTTCAAATCCTGATTTAATTTCATAATTTTCTGTAGATTTTAACATTTTATTACCCAGCTTCTTAATACGAATGACAATCAAGCCTAAATATTTATTCCCTTTAACTTTATTTTTCTTTTTTATTTTGTGCCTTGTTTCATATTTGTTCTTACGTTAGCAATTAACGCACTTACCGTAGTTATGTATGAACAGGTTGTTTCTATATTTATTTTATTCCAAATAAATTAAATATATATACGGATTATTTTATGGTAGTTGATATTTTCTGTTGTTTCCTACGTGAATTGAGGAAACGCACGGACTTTCGCCTAATTCTTGTGCTACTTTCATATGTCTGTATCTGTCGAATGCTGTCGATCTGTCGAAATGTGTATTACTATCTGTCGATTCATCGAGTGAACTGAATTCGTTAACCATTTCACCAGGCGCGCATGCATTTTTTTTTTCTTCTAAGGGATCCAAGCTTCGGGGGGCAAGGTTCCAATACTACAAGCCACTATGTCTATATACTATTATTCTGCATTCGAAAACACGATAAATATTCCACTTACTTTTTCACAAAAACATGATACAGACAGAGTACAGATGAAGTGTAAGATCAGATTTATATTGATGATACATCAATATTTTCCCTGTTAATAACTACATTTAATGAGAAAGTCTGCAAATGTATGTTCACTTAGGAACTTTTGCGAGGAGTCCGCACCCGGTGGACACCCCGTGAGTACGCCTCTGCACTTGACTATACTTCGAATTATACTGCAAACAGTTGTATTTTAGTTTCCCCGTTTAGTTCATCGATATCATTAACACAAAGAAAATAGATGTTATAGATGCGTATTCTCAGTTCTCGCTTTATATCCGGACGTCTGCAAAAATCTACTCCTTTTCTTTCTTTCACGCATCCACCAAACTAACAATGATTTGTATTATAATATTTGCGCATAAAATGTATATCTCATACCTTCCATGTTCTCAAGTATTCATAGACAAAAACGGTTACTTTCTGCGAACAAATTGTCCAAACACAGTGCAAATGTCATCTATAGATTGTCCTGGTTCCGTCTGCGTGTACATAACAATGCGTCATAATCATACATTGCACATTAAGGATATCAATTAATCTTCCCAAATTCCTAGATATGCCTGGCAAAAGTTCCGCGTGTTGTAAGGATATTACATTTGTACTACCGACAAGGTGGTATCTTCCAACATTGAAGTTCAATAAACCCCAAATGTGTCGGATATAGTATTTGATTTCTTGTCTCATTGTTTGCGTCAGAGATGTCTTCTCAAGTTAGGATTTACGATACATACAGGATGAGTTGTATATATTGTTGCTGCCAGCTCTATATTAATCCCATATTTGTAAACGAATAAAAACAGTATTCTAATTATAACAATGTGCTCACAATTAATTTTATTCTTAATTGTTATACGTATTGTTGATTAAAAATGAAAATGTTGCTAAGTGAATTTTATTAATATTTTCTGTTGCGTGATATAGGAAGTGAGTGAAATATTGGAGGAATATAGTGTGCGTAGCAGATGATGTGCAGTGGCTTTGGATCGCCTGTGATAAGGTAAGGCATTTGCTATTTTAATTAACACATTTTATATACTGTAATCCTAATTATTTTTATGTGAATGTGCTTACTACTTGTGTATTCAGTGGGACCGATGTTTTAATATGTATGGTCAAGCAGTGTCGAGCCTGGTCAGTGTGTGGATAGGTGACCATTTTTTGTAAATCGATAACATTTAACTTTGTAAACACGGATGAAGTAGAAGTATATTTATTTTATTTTTTACCTCAAATATGTAGGACACTTCTCCTTTGTACATCAATTATTATTATTAGTTCAACTTGTTTACAAGTTAAATGAAAAGAATAGTCGTTATCGTGTGATGATTGTGCTCATTAGGCTAAAGAAGACTCGTGATAAGAAAGAAAAGAAGAACGGTGCTCAAGTTTCGTCACAGCATATTCTCAAAAATTTACAGGCAAAATTCAGTGTTCTGCATGAAAAGGCATATTTGTACGAAAAAAAAAAAAAATTCTGCAGACGACAGAATTAAATAAAGTAATACACATGTATTTTAGAGTTACTGGTGTAAAATCATTACAAGTGCTTTGCCAGGTGGCCAATAAAAAGCACGAATACTATTTAAGGGAGCCAAAACAGGAGAAAGCTGGGGGCCTGAGCGATAGCAAGAATGTGCGTCCAAAGTGAACAGGAGCGAAGGCGACGCGGGTATACGTATAAGCAAGGGTAGTGGAAACCAGTTAGTTTTCGAGTTTCAATAGCACTTGTCATGCATCCATACTAGTAGCGCCCCGCTTGTAAACATTAAGTACACTATGCAAGAATACACCGCCGGTGGAAAATAGTACCTAATACAGTTATCTTTCATATATACTGACTTATTTTACAGTAGTAACCCAACACTAGTAAACGTAAAATAAAAGTGTATAACTTTATATTTAATTCTATCGCCTGGCTTAGTTTTTCACCTGTAAGATGTACTTATTTAGAGCAAGTTTCTTAACTAGCAAATTAAACCGAGAACCACAGCAACCATATATATATTCTTATGATGTACTTTTCTTTGAGTGGTGTTCTCTGTCTATTCAATAACATTTTCTCAGTTTAATGCTAGCAAAAAACAAAACAAAATCAAAGTGTTTCTATATAAATTTAGTTCACCGTGTTGTAATATCACATGGAATTGAAAAACGAATAGTCGAACCTCTGCTATCTCGATCAAACTTCTCAGGATGATATACTGACTTACCGCAGAAGTTCGACTGAATACGTTTCTCAGTTCCATGGGAGAACCTGGAGAAGCAAAAGCCTGCGCAACGGAAAATACTAAATAAACTTGTAGAGCAGGTCAAGATGTATCATCATGCCAAGTTTCATTCAGATCAGAGAAGTTTGGCTGCAGCCATTTTCATTACAAAGCACAAAATGGATGGTCCCTAACCTCGAGAATCTTCACAATTGTCGACGAGTTGAACTGCACTCATCTGATCAAAATCAAACTTAAAATGGCAGTTCACTTTCAACTGTTAAATAATATGATATGCAGGCTTCTGCTTTCCTAGTTACAGTCTATCCACTGTGGTATGCATATTAGTAGAAATGTGAGAGTGCATATTTATTAAAGATTTGCTTCAAAAAGCGATGAAAGACATAGGCATTCCCGCGGGCGGTGATAACAAGATGCCGGAAAACGAACAAGCAGAAAGAATATGGGCTGAAGAAGTGTAAACGACGACGCGGCGGCCCGTAAAGGTGTTGCCGTCCTATTAAATGAATAATATCAAAAGAAAGAAAAAAAAAGTAAAAAATTTCGCGCTCGTAATCAAGACAGAAAGCAACTAAAGGAAATCTTTGTTTTACGTCCCACGTTATGCCGCTTAGGCTAAAAGAGGCGCTGATTATGAGAAATGATTGAAATGGTGGTGGAATGAAGAAAGTGGGAGGAAACGGGAGAACCCCGCGGTAACCCACCGCACATAGTTTTTGTCCACCATAAAGTTAACTTGGCGGGGGCTCAAGACAGAAAGACGGTTGGAAAAACAAATAAACGATGTTCCATCCCGTAAAAATGTTGGCGACCTATGAAATCAATATTTTTTCTTAAAGAAAAAAAAAAGAATTAAAAAGAGAAAAAAAGGTCAAAATTTCGCGCTCGCTTCGCTCGCGATCAGCAGAGAAAAGAGGACGTGACGCACCCCTAAAAGTGTTGGCGACCGATTGAATAAATATTGTGGGTAAAAAAAAAAAAAAAAAAGTCAAAAATTTCGCGCTCGCTTCGCTCGCGATCAGCACAGAAAGAAGGACGTGACGCGCCCCTAAAGGTGTTGGCAACCGATTCAATACATATTGTCGGTAAAAAAAAAAAAAAAAAAAAACGCTCGCTTCGCTCGCGATCGACATGAAAAAGGCAACGACGTGACGCCCCGTAAAATTGTCGGCGACCTATTCAATCAATATATTCGGTTGAAAAACAAAGTCAAAAGTTTCCCAATCGCTTCCCTGCCGATCGACATAAAAAAAAAGGCAACCCCTTCACCTCTCCTTATGCATTCATCAGTAAACATACAACCATAGATCACAATACCACTCACATCACCTATCAGTTCTCCACGTCCATCAAGATCCAATCATCGCCCTGGCCCTTTATGATGATACACAACATTACATGTTATTGTGTGCATTGCCCCGCGTTACAATACATGACCAAAAAAAAAAGAGAAAAAGAGCTGCACTGCCTTCAGTGTAGACATGTTCGTATTCGTAGAAAATGATTTTAGGTACACGATAGTACAGTAATCTATCTTCACATGCTTCAGATGTGAACGATACCTACACATGAAGAGGGCTCCCGAGGTTTCCTTTTCCAATAGGATGGAGCTCCACCACACTTGCAGAATGACGAGAAGTTATGTTAATAAATATATCCCAGAGTGTTTCGTAACTCGCCCTTGGTCCTAATGATGAAGCGTTCTTCAGATGGCCCCGATGTCTCCACACATGATACTATGCGACTTCTTTTCACGAGGCTCTCAAAGATCACGTTTGTGTCCTAACATTCTCTGCAGATATGACACAGCTGCGATAGCGGATCACAGAAGCCTTTCCTCTCCTTACAAGAGACGTGTTCATTCGAGCATGGGAGTAATTCGACTATCGATCAAATATCTCCCGTGTCACGATAGTAGTCACTTTCAATTCTTCTAACGAAGGTAAGAAAAAATGCTATACAAACTTCCTTTCGGTATATAAAGGATTAGGGGCCCAGAGAATATTTTCTTTCAAGAGGATACATTCTTTTTCGAACACCCTGTATATAGATCCTCTAATTATAACTGCAAACAAAATGTTGATTTTGCAATTGCTTCCATGAGAGAAAATTCTGTGCACTTTCTTTCTGAAGGGCCGGGCCTAAACGTTTTCCTTAATCATTAAATTTAGTAGTTATCTACAATTACATAGTTTTCCATTGTTCTCAAAATAAAGATTTTTCTCTATGAATTGTTGAATGTTGCTAGGGATATTGAAGTAATTCTTTTTAGTGTTTTTTTCTTTACAATAATGTACTGAACGCCTGCATTAAGGAAGTTCGTGTGTCCATCTTGCAAAATGTTTCGTCTTTTTTCATGCCCACTAAGATAAATATTCATTTTGCTCTTTTCTCCGTATGCAAACCACATTTCTTAAAGGCAACATTTTCATACAAATGTAGTACTAAAAACTTCTAATTGGCAACATCTGGGCTGCGAAGAGGAAAAAGAAAGAAATCTCGTACGTATTCGCGCGCAATTCGGAATTAGCCAATGAAAAGCACAAAAGCGGCCACCATCTCTCTCTCTTTCTTATTAACGGTTTTGTACTTTCTGCAGTTCTATCAGTGCTGCTAACCTCTTACTATATCATTGAATATGTATGTTTATATATATATATATATATATATATATATATATATATATATATATATATATATATATATATATATATATATATATATATATATATATATTTTACAAAAAATCATACTACTACGGAATAATATTAAATGCCTGTAAACCCTCATTTCTGTTTGCACTTTCTGTTACACTACCTTCCCCGAACTTCTTTCAAGTTATTAAGTGCAGAACGGGGAGTTATACATATTTACTTGCGCTTTCACAATATCTGCACATTGTGTAATAATAGGAGACGTATAAAATAAAACTATATACTAATACGTATATATATATATATATATATATATATATATATATATATATATATATATATATATATATATATATATATATATACAGTACACATTCCACTATCCGAGGCTTTCCTTTTCTTTTCTTGCTGACGATAAATTACGCTCTTAGAAATGTTGTCTGAAAACAATAAGAATATGTGCAAAAAATACAATCAGAGGTAGAGGTCTTTAACAGGAACTAAGCAAGGGAGTTGAAAAATTTTTTATGCATGTAAAAAATATAGACATGAACCAACTTGTGAAATAAAAAGACCAGAAAACTACTCTTTCTAAATTATGTGTAAACTTTTTACCGAAAACGAAAGTTGCACGAAAGACTTTTTGTCCCTTTTTTGGCCTCCGGTGCTTGGGGTCCCTGGTTCAATCCCAGCTCGTGCCGTGTGAACTTTGTCGTGCATAAAGACCGTGCTCATGGGTTTTCTCGGGTTTCTCCCGTTTCCTCCCACTTTCTTCATTCAGTACTCATCATCACCGTCTCCTTTAGCGTAACCGGTATAAGTATGCGACGTAAATCTAAAGATTTCATTTCATTTCCCTTTTCTGCTCATACTGCTGATTATGCGCGATTATGCCAACATCCAACTCCGCGGATAATCGTGCGATTACTGTATATACAACTAATACAGATACGTAATTACATTATCAGTTACAGTATCGGTTTTTATTTACTAATTTGCCTCACTTTATTTGCATCCCTGCAGTAAATAATTCTTATCGATAATAGTTAAAATGTATATTACATTTTAGTGCTTCACGACTGAATGATCATCTGCCTTACGTTATCTCGCAGCTGAAGAGGATGCTACACTGAAAACTACCTTGCGTTATAAAGGGTAAGTGAAACATATCTTAAAAATATCTTTCATACATTTCATTGTGTACATTAAAGAATGTAAGTTTGCCTTTTTCCTGTAATCAATACTTAATAAAGGATTTATTTTTATTTATTTATATACAATTTCATACGTGGTTCGTGATAGTAAACTCGATAGGACATAGTGGCACTATGAACATCCGAATCACTCATCATTCGAACATTCAAATATTTATTCGAATATTAGTATATTCCAAGTAATGTTAACGACGTTAATATGCTTGCCTTTATAGTTAATAATGTCAATTCTTACTTAAAACATACTTCCTTAACAGGACATTGAAGAAAAGGTAGTTGCCAACGGCCATACCATGCTGAATATACCGGTTCTCGTCCGATCACCGAAGTCAAGCAGCATCGGGCCTGGTCAGTACTTGGATGGGTGACCGCCTGGGAACACCAGGTGCTGTTGGCATCTCTTTTTCAAATTTCATTATCCTTCAAGTACGAAAATACTAGAAACATTAATTTTATAGTACTTTCAAGAGATAATTTATCAACATTATTTCATAGCGATTAATCGATATTCTAAGCGTTATACCCACTATTTCTTACACTAACAGCCTGTTTATTTGCACGGCACATTAAAATAACCTGATTTCCGATCCGTGTGCACCTACTACTATACTTAACACGGAATGTATTACCACTTTTTAAAAGTAAATTATTATGACTAAGTGTAGATCTCCGGCGAGTAAATGCCTTTCGTATACAAGCACGACACATCTCCGCTATGTGCTTTACTTTTTTACTAACAGCATATAGAAATTGGATTTCAAGGTGTTTCTACATAACAGAATGAAGCAAATTTCGTGATTTAACTCTTTCGAATAATGTGTTGGTCCTGACAAGGACCGTTTGAAATGAAAAATCTTGAAGAAGATTTTTACTTAGAGCTTGTGTACTTGGTAACAGCCTTCGTACCCTCACTTACAGCGTGCTTGGCAAGTTCACCAGGCAAAAGAAGGCGCACAGCTGTTTGGATTTCCCGGCTGGTGATAGTTGACCGCTTATTGTAATGGGCCAAACGAGAAGCTTCAGCAGCAATACGCTCGAAGATGTCATTAACAAAGCTGTTCATGATACTCATAGCTTTGCTAGATATGCCAGTGTCAGGATGCACTTGCTTCAAAACTTTGTAGATGTAAATGGCATAGCTCTCCTTCCTCCTCCTCTTCTTCTTCTTATCTCCCTTGGAGATATTCTTTTGGGCTTTACCAGCCTTCTTTGCAGCCTTTCCGCTAGTTTTTGGTGGCATGATGACTCACTCGTTCAGCAAAATTAGATGTGTCCGCAGAAACAGAAACAGAAAAGCTAGAATACAGAGGGCCCCTTAGCAAGAAAGCTCGCCCCGTGAGTGAAGCACCAACCTAAATCTACGTGCTTCTCCTGCATGCGTTAGTAAACCTAAAGCATGTGTCGGTAGGTGTGTGCCGCGGTTTCTATCTTTTTCGAGACATTTACACGCGAATCTGAGTTGTGTAAATAGGAAGAAAGAAGGGTAAGAAAAAGAAGATAGGAAAGCACGAGAAGTTTTTTCACATTTTGAGATTTGATAGAGGGATAAAAAACCTGGAAACCAGGAAAAAAAACCCCAATCGGTCATGCTGCATGCAATAGTCAATTTACATGGCAAAACCACACTTGAAGGGGTGGCAAAAATCCATGTAAACTTGTCTGTAGTAATAAATTAATATTTATCTGTTTAATTACAACCTATCTTAAAATCTGTTAAGTGTTAAAACAAATCTGTGTTGTCTGTAAGGGGAGGTGTATTGTTAGTGGGGACAACTGTTATTTTTTTCAACATGCAATTTGCCAATGTCGTTGTCCATTGTCGGTGCTGTGAGTCATCATCGGTCTGCGGGTGACGGCTGGCTATCTCCCCTCTGGTTCTTCTGCTTCTCTTCTGCCGGTCCCCCTGCTATGTATCTTCTTTGCCACTGTTATTGGATTTGTGACGTACAGCTGTCCTGTGGTTGTGGATAATGCATTTATTGACAGGTTGAATATCTTCCTGGTGGCTATGGCTATTATTTCTGTTAGTTTGGGCCTCTGTTCTGAGGGTGTTGTTATTGTCAGAATGGATGTGACCCAAGTTATTATTTTGTGTGTGGCCTGGTCTATTGCTTCTTCTATTTCTTGAATGGTAGGCGTTTTTCCGGGTTTTTCTTCTTCTGTTGCTTTGTCTGGTACTTCTTGGTTGTTGTTCTGTCCCTGAAAAGAGCCTGTTGTTGTGGGTCTGTCTTCAATGATTAGCTTCATTCTTACTGTTTGAGATGTTTTTGGCCTTTCAGGACAGTTGCTACTACCGGTTCTATGTCCATCTTTTCTACAAGTAGCACAGAAGTTATTATTTATTGGGAGGTTGCAGCTCGTTTCGTGCGTGTTTCCACATCTGTGGCATCTTCTCTTATTAGTGCATTGGTACTTGAGGTGACCGTATGCGTAGCAGTTCCAGCAGGGCATGGGACGCGGCTGGCTTCTCGACTGCTCTACTTTGTAAGTTCTGGGTCCTGATTTTAGGCCATATGTGATTAGTTTGTTCACATCTTCTGGGCTAGTTGAGAAAAGCCTCACGAACTGCGTGGGTCCAGTCTCTGTCCTGATTCTAGTGAGGTTACTAAAATTGATGTTCTGGTTGTATAAGTCGGTTTCAAGATCCTTTAATTCTTTGTTTACGGGATAGCCTTTGATTACACATGTAAATATGGGAGGTTTCCTCGTCTTCTGTTTTCCCTTGGAACTGCCTGGTTGGCTATTGTTTGCTCTGGTGCGTGCTTCTGATTGGTCAGAAGTTGTAGTAGTTTTAGTGGTAGCTGTACTCTTGTTTTCACTTCTTTTGTTTGCTTGGTTCCTTGTTGGATGATTTCTGGCTTCTGATTGGTTATTTGGTTTTTGCTTCTTGTTCTCTGATTGGGTATTGCCGTCTTGCTCTCTGTTGGTGCTTTGTTCCTTATGGTCCTGAGAAGGGCCGGAAATTGTGGTCTTCTCCTGGATGCGTGTGGTTTTCACCTGTGTGTTAGGTTCCACCAGTGTGTGTGCGGTCTCTTCCTGTGTGAGTTTAGTCACTTCTTGGGATGGTTTCAGGGATGCTACTTGATTTGGTTCTCTCATTTCTGTTGCTCTCTTCTTCCTGCTTCTTCTCTGGACTACGTGGAATTCATCTTCTTGGTTACTTTGGAGTTTTCTTCCTTCTTCTTTGCGGGATGATGACAAGTGGGTTTCATTCACGATTAGGACTTCTTCTATGTTTGCTTCTTCTGCAGTCTGGGGTGTATGGCCATCTCTGGTTGTTTCCCCCTGTTTGGCTCCCTCTGACTCTTCTTCGTCTTGGTTCGTATTTGGCCATTTAAACGATGCATCTAACTCTACATGTCGACCAAAATCTTCTGGTTTGAAGGACTTCAGAAATATTTCCCGCGCTGCCTTGTTTGTGAAGAACACTTTCATCTGGGTTCCATCGTCCACTACCAAAAAAGAATTTTCATCTAATTTCTCGACAATGATAGCGGTGATATCTTCATCTGTGTATCGGTGGGACACACCCTTCATAAATACTGGTGAGGTGTGCAGGAACACTTCAAGGTTTTGTCCCTCGTGACGGTCAAGCAGCTTCTGCACTCTTTTGTTGTGGTCATCTTCTCCATTGTCTGGGTGTCTTCTTGTTTTGTCTGCTCCTTCCTTGGCGTTCCAGAGAACTGGATCACCTTCTGACGGCGTTCTTCTCACGGGCGTCTTCTTGGGCGGGCGAGGCATGGCTCTGATAAGGGCCGCACTAGCTTGGGTGAACAGGATATGTTATTCTAATTTTGTGTTTAGTGCTTCTCTAAGCTATCCCAGAGAGATAATATTGCGTTCCCGTCAGCCGACTGTCGCCAAAGGCTGTACAACCTATATGGCCAGCGCGAAGCTTGACGCACAATAGGGGGTCAAGCCGACGGAAAACAATGTTTATTTCTCCAGGAAGCGGTGTGTGTGAGTGTGTTGTTTCAGTTTAACTTTATTAAGTAAACTCAACTCTTCTCTAAGATGTACTCTTCTGCCAAGAGTAAGTTTCGCTTGGCTGGTGTGCACACCTTCGTTAACACCGCAAGGTTTCCCGGTGTGTCACGGCGACTTCTGCAGCATTGAACGGCATCTTCATTTCTTCAACACTTCTCGAACGTAGAATTCTTCTCTGTGAGAACAGCCTCTCCTCCTGATCTAGCTGATGTGTCCGCCGATTTATCGACTTCATTTAAATTACAGTACGTGTTTCAATTCGCGCCAACTGCCTTGCTTTTCATTTGATGCACTCGGGTGCACGCTTGAAGTAGTAACAAAACTGACTTGATTCATGGGAGGCCGCAATTTTTCCTCTCATCTTATTACGAAAGAATATTGAACAATGTCTGGTCGCGGCAAAGGTGGAAAAGTCAAGGGAAAGAGCAAGTCCCGCTCCAGCAGGGCTGGCCTTCAATTCCCAGTAGGCAGAATCCATCGTCTTTTGCGAAAGGGTAACTATGCCGAACGAGTTGGTGCTGGCGCTCCCGTGTATTTGGCTGCAGTCATGGAATACCTGGCAGCTGAAGTTCTTGAGTTGGCAGGCAACGCTGCTCGTGACAACAAGAAGACTAGGATTATTCCACGTCATCTGCAGTTAGCTATCCGTAACGACGAGGAATTAAACAAGTTGTTGTCTGGAGTTACAATCGCTCAGGGTGGTGTTTTGCCCAACATTCAAGCTGTACTTCTGCCCAAGAAAACTGAGAAGAAGGCATAAATGTAAGACCTATATCTCATACAAATCGGCCCTTATGAGGGCCACAAACCCCTTTATAGAGGAGATTTACGATTGAAATGAATTGTTTTCGATATACAGACTCATCAAAAGTGTCTGAGATAGTTGCTTAGTGTCATTCGAAATTCTCGCTGCTATTCGATTAATTAGTATGTGTAGTCGTCGATCGTAATTGAAGCCCATAGGAAGTCACACTATCTTTAGAATACTCCAAACAGCGATGTGCTTAGTTCCCACTACATTATTAATTATAAGATCATTACCTTTTGTATTGTCGCTAGCTACATTTTTTTGATATTTGCGTACATCGGGCTCATATTACCCAGAGGACAGGACAGTCGAGCCCAGATTCTCAGCAATGGAAGAAAACCTCATACCACATATTCTCATGTACTTCATGCTAGACAAAGGAATTTCCAACATTCTTAAAGCACTCATGTTTCTCTCTTGCGTTGCGTTGGCTTGGCTGAAATTACTCTGTTCAATATGTTCTCGACATTTATTATTGTTCATTACTATGCCCCAATGACATCATGAACAGAGCGGATCAAAAAACTTTCCTAAATTTCTTTTGCAACATAGTAATGACATTAAATGCACACTTAAGTACGATTTATTCTTTGCAAGGTCGATATTCATATTTGTGTGATATGTGTTATATGTATATGGTTTGTAATACGCAACTACTCTTATTCTCTGATCTCAGAACTCATTTGCTACTGTGCCCAACGAGCGAGCCTAGGTTTCTTGTAACTACTGCCTTTCTTTAGTAAATAATGTGAAGTATACAATGCATTAACCTACATCTCATATTTGTATTACTCTTTATTTTACTAACCCGCTACGAAGTGTCATTAATTTACATGTAAATCACAATAGACACTACCGCAAAAGAAAAAAATCGAACCCAAGACCACGTAAACAAGATAAAGGACAAGATTCAGGTTTCTAACGCATTATTCGCCCCTCACAGCACAGTATAGAAGTTGTATAAGCCTCTATACGTACATCCTACTGTCAGAACAGAAATTCCGACTTGCGTTTCGCATCTCTCATGCTCGCTACTTCCAACAAATCGCCAATTTCCAACCAGAACCCCTTCTCCAGCATTAATACTGCTACATATGAATACGTATACATGAACGTACATAATGTAAAAAAAAACGTATGATTTTCTCAAATTAATCTCTCTACGTCTGTAATTTTGTGTGCATCAAAAGGCTTTAATGTAGTTACACGAATTCTTATAATCTAACAGAAAATCGCACAAAGTAAATCTTTCCCTTTATATAAATTTGTTGGCTCTGAAAAGAGCCGTTTATGCCAATTTTATATCCAAAATAGGAGGAACCCCAACTTAACCTCCGAAACCGTACAGGGTTCTTCCTTGCCTCTTCAAGGCATACACAACATCCATAGCTGTCACTGTCTTCCTCTTGGCGTGTTCTGTGTATGTAACAGCATCTCTGATTACGTTCTCCAGGAATACTTTCAATACTCCTCGGGTCTCTTCATAAATGAGACCAGAGATACGCTTCACACCACCACGGCGAGCAAGACGCCTAATAGCGGGTTTGGTGATACCCTGGATGTTGTCACGAAGAACTTTACGGTGGCGCTTGGCACCTCCTTTGCCAAGACCCTTGCCTCCTTTTCCACGTCCTGTCATTTCGATATGTTACTGCTTCGCTCACCACACACGAGAAATACAAGCCCAAGCAGCCCAAGACTCGTGGTTTTGTTCCTTCGATCATGCAGGGAAAGCACGGAGGAAAAACACAAAACGTGTCTAAGCCAATGAGAACTGTCCTTTTCGACTGACTTTATCCAATGAGAAATAGCTTGATTTAACGGTTTTGCTCTTTATATAACTTGACTTCATTCAGCGCGCAATTATTTGAAACAAGTCGTGACAGTTGCAATGGCACGTACCAAGCAGACAGCTAGGAAATCTACTGGAGGCAAAGCTCCTCGAAAGCAGCTTGCCACCAAAGCTGCAAGAAAGAGTGCTCCAGCTACCGGTGGAGTGAAAAAGCCCCATCGTTACAGGCCTGGTACTGTGGCTCTCCGAGAAATTCGTCGTTACCAGAAGAGCACTGAATTGCTCATCCGCAAGCTGCCCTTCCAACGACTCGTCCGAGAAATTGCACAAGATTTCAAGACAGATCTTCGCTTCCAAAGCTCAGCTGTCATGGCTTTACAGGAGGCAAGTGAAGCTTACCTTGTAGGGCTTTTCGAAGACACCAACTTGTGTGCTATTCACGCAAAGAGAGTCACAATCATGCCTAAGGACATTCAGCTTGCTCGCCGCATCCGTGGGGAACGTGCTTAAGTTTGAAGTTCTGGCACTGAGTTCAAAAACGGTCCTTTTTAGGACCAATACACTACTTAGAGATGCTGTTATCCTAACAAGGATCTTGTCCATACTTGTTATCTTTTTTTTTTAAATTCTCACGCCGTATGTTGCATAGTTAATACATCTACCTTCGTTTTCCTCTCGTTTCGTATATCATCCTATCTTTCAAGTATATTCTTTAGTTTTCCCCTATGTTTACCGATTGATTATCTTCGTTTTATGTGGTCAAGGATTCGATTTTGCCATATGTTGCATAAGTTAACTTCGATTCAACCACTGTTTGCCCTTCTCAACGTTATTAATCTCATAGAACTCGCAGGCGAAATATGTACTTCTTCCAAGGTAGCAAAAGTAATATTTTCTCAGAGGTCGCTGCTGTTGAATGCAAACGTTAAACTAAACTTTCTTTAAGTGTCTGTTTGTACTTAACATCAGTTCAATTGTACACCTACATTTCTGCTGGTGTTACTATTTTTCTTTATAGCAATATTACGAATTATAAGACGGTATCCGTGGTTATTAGCGTGTTCCCTTTTCCTAACACTTTCTCATTACACCAGTATTTCCATCATTCATTAGGCGTAATCACCCGTCTCCTTTATCATAAAAATCATAATAGTACGACGTTAAATTGAAACAGTCTACTTCACTTTCACGAGTTGTAATAAGTTCGAACATTTCTTTCACCCCAGCCTTGAAAAGAGTTGATTTTAGTTTAGTGTCCCTTTCAGCAGCAAGGCTGTTTCAAACGTGGACCTACTTATTAACGTGCAATGCGAAACATTTGAGCTCCCACCGAGAATCGAACCCAGTCAGCCTGCAAAAGTTTTTCTAACAAATGCATTAAGTGCGTTTTCTGTACTGTTTCGCTACTTGAAGATAGGAACAAGGAAAAAGTAAGTGATCACAAATTGACATTACGTAATGTGTTCCCCATTTTTTTTCGAGTACACCATTCTTGACACCCGTGAAAGCTTTCTTTCCCCACCCTCA
This sequence comes from Thermobia domestica, assembly GCF_964235325.1. Classification (NCBI taxonomy): domain Eukaryota; kingdom Metazoa; phylum Arthropoda; class Insecta; order Zygentoma; family Lepismatidae; genus Thermobia; species Thermobia domestica. Next base: position 92,454 of record NW_027656291.1, on the reverse strand, counting down.
ATTCCCCTCTGTTATAAAGCACTTACATCAAGAAGTGCTTCGGTTAAAAAGAAAACTCAAAGTCCCTTGCGTGTATACTATACATTGCTATGAATGAACATGTGATAATGATAGGAAAAGCACAATTTTACTCTTCTCAAAGTATTTGATGGCTCTAAAAAGAGCCGTTTTAAAATGTCAGATGATTTACTGACACATTTACTTCTTCTTTGGTGCAGCCTTCTTAGCACTTTTCGGTTTTGCTGTAGCCTTCTTTGGCTTCGGGGCCTTTGGCTTCTTGGGAGTTTTTGCCTTCTTCACTTTAGATGGTGATTTCTTAGGTTTGGGAGCAGCAGCCTTTTTCTTTTCACCAGTCTTCTTGGGACGTTTAGCTGCTGGCTTTTTCGCAGGCTTCTTCTCCTTTGATGCTGATCGTTTCGCCTTGGTTGAAGATCCACCTTCAGGCTTCTCCTTCAGCGATGAAGCACTAAGCTTAAACGATCCAGATGCACCTTTTCCCTTGGTCTGAACCAAAGACCCAGAAGCAACTGCACTTCTCAAGTATTTCTTGATAAATGGAGCAAGCTTCTCGGCATCCACTTTGTAGTTCTGAGAGATGTATTTCTTAATAGCTTGCAGTGAACTTCCTCCCCTTTCCTTCAAATTCTTGATGGCGTTGTTCACCATTTCTGATGTTCTTGGATGAGAAGGTGTTGTTTTTGGTTTCTTAGGCTTTGCAGACTTCTTAGGAGAAGCCTGTGCCGGGGCTGCAGGTGCTGATGCCGTATCTGCCATTGCTTTCTGCAATAAACTCAACGATACTGAAGAATGAAATTTTCGCTGGCAGGCAGCGTTGAGTTTGGTTACGGAGCGCGGACCGGATAGAAAGCACTTGCTGAGGCGGGCTGAGGTAAACAGAAGTTCGTAGTTGCCACAACGATAAGTGTGTTTCCTTCTATTTTGATAAACGATTTTTTTCAGGTATTCAATGAATGCACCAGATCCTATTCTTCCTTACTGGCTAGAAGAAACTTTATTCCACATAACTCAAAAGGCATTTGTTTTTATTCGCTTTTCTATTTTATGTTTCAGTCATTGCTAAGTCGGTCACACTACTTTTTCACCCTCCTTGTGCTTATAATTTTCATAATTTAACATGGAAATACTTATCAATAAATAATTATATTACCATGGTAATTAACTTCAATCCTTCCTGTGATTATACGCAAAGTACCATCTTCGTACTGCTTACTATAGTTCAATGAAGGGAATCTATAAAGTAACGCGTGTCGCACACATCTGCCTTGCAAACTCCCTGGCCTACTTCCAATGTATAGACTTTTATTTCAAATCCTGATTTAATTTCATAATTTTCTGTAGATTTTAACATTTTATTACCCAGCTTCTTAATACGAATGACAATCAAGCCTAAATATTTATTCCCTTTAACTTTATTTTTCTTTTTTATTTTGTGCCTTGTTTCATATTTGTTCTTACGTTAGCAATTAACGCACTTACCGTAGTTATGTATGAACAGGTTGTTTCTATATTTATTTTATTCCAAATAAATTAAATATATATACGGATTATTTTATGGTAGTTGATATTTTCTGTTGTTTCCTACGTGAATTGAGGAAACGCACGGACTTTCGCCTAATTCTTGTGCTACTTTCATATGTCTGTATCTGTCGAATGCTGTCGATCTGTCGAAATGTGTATTACTATCTGTCGATTCATCGAGTGAACTGAATTCGTTAACCATTTCACCAGGCGCGCATGCATTTTTTTTTTTCTTCTAAGGGATCCAAGCTTCGGGGGGCAAGGTTCCAATACTACAAGCCACTATGTCTATATACTATTATTCTGCATTCGAAAACACGATAAATATTCCACTTACTTTTTCACAAAAACATGATACAGACAGAGTACAGATGAAGTGTAAGATCAGATTTATATTGATGATACATCAATATTTTCCCTGTTAATAACTACATTTAATGAGAAAGTCTGCAAATGTATGTTCACTTAGGAACTTTTGCGAGGAGTCCGCACCCGGTGGACACCCCGTGAGTACGCCTCTGCACTTGACTATACTTCGAATTATACTGCAAACAGTTGTATTTTAGTTTCCCCGTTTAGTTCATCGATATCATTAACACAAAGAAAATAGATGTTATAGATGCGTATTCTCAGTTCTCGCTTTATATCCGGACGTCTGCAAAAATCTACTCCTTTTCTTTCTTTCACGCATCCACCAAACTAACAATGATTTGTATTATAATATTTGCGCATAAAATGTATATCTCATACCTTCCATGTTCTCAAGTATTCATAGACAAAAACGGTTACTTTCTGCGAACAAATTGTCCAAACACAGTGCAAATGTCATCTATAGATTGTCCTGGTTCCGTCTGCGTGTACATAACAATGCGTCATAATCATACATTGCACATTAAGGATATCAATTAATCTTCCCAAATTCCTAGATATGCCTGGCAAAAGTTCCGCGTGTTGTAAGGATATTACATTTGTACTACCGACAAGGTGGTATCTTCCAACATTGAAGTTCAATAAACCCCAAATGTGTCGGATATAGTATTTGATTTCTTGTCTCATTGTTTGCGTCAGAGATGTCTTCTCAAGTTAGGATTTACGATACATACAGGATGAGTTGTATATATTGTTGCTGCCAGCTCTATATTAATCCCATATTTGTAAACGAATAAAAACAGTATTCTAATTATAACAATGTGCTCACAATTAATTTTATTCTTAATTGTTATACGTATTGTTGATTAAAAATGAAAATGTTGCTAAGTGAATTTTATTAATATTTTCTGTTGCGTGATATAGGAAGTGAGTGAAATATTGGAGGAATATAGTGTGCGTAGCAGATGATGTGCAGTGGCTTTGGATCGCCTGTGATAAGGTAAGGCATTTGCTATTTTAATTAACACATTTTATATACTGTAATCCTAATTATTTTTATGTGAATGTGCTTACTACTTGTGTATTCAGTGGGACCGATGTTTTAATATGTATGGTCAAGCAGTGTCGAGCCTGGTCAGTGTGTGGATAGGTGACCATTTTTTGTAAATCGATAACATTTAACTTTGTAAACACGGATGAAGTAGAAGTATATTTATTTTATTTTTTACCTCAAATATGTAGGACACTTCTCCTTTGTACATCAATTATTATTATTAGTTCAACTTGTTTACAAGTTAAATGAAAAGAATAGTCGTTATCGTGTGATGATTGTGCTCATTAGGCTAAAGAAGACTCGTGATAAGAAAGAAAAGAAGAACGGTGCTCAAGTTTCGTCACAGCATATTCTCAAAAATTTACAGGCAAAATTCAGTGTTCTGCATGAAAAGGCATATTTGTACGAAAAAAAAAAAAAATTCTGCAGACGACAGAATTAAATAAAGTAATACACATGTATTTTAGAGTTACTGGTGTAAAATCATTACAAGTGCTTTGCCAGGTGGCCAATAAAAAGCACGAATACTATTTAAGGGAGCCAAAACAGGAGAAAGCTGGGGGCCTGAGCGATAGCAAGAATGTGCGTCCAAAGTGAACAGGAGCGAAGGCGACGCGGGTATACGTATAAGCAAGGGTAGTGGAAACCAGTTAGTTTTCGAGTTTCAATAGCACTTGTCATGCATCCATACTAGTAGCGCCCCGCTTGTAAACATTAAGTACACTATGCAAGAATACACCGCCGGTGGAAAATAGTACCTAATACAGTTATCTTTCATATATACTGACTTATTTTACAGTAGTAACCCAACACTAGTAAACGTAAAATAAAAGTGTATAACTTTATATTTAATTCTATCGCCTGGCTTAGTTTTTCACCTGTAAGATGTACTTATTTAGAGCAAGTTTCTTAACTAGCAAATTAAACCGAGAACCACAGCAACCATATATATATTCTTATGATGTACTTTTCTTTGAGTGGTGTTCTCTGTCTATTCAATAACATTTTCTCAGTTTAATGCTAGCAAAAAACAAAACAAAATCAAAGTGTTTCTATATAAATTTAGTTCACCGTGTTGTAATATCACATGGAATTGAAAAACGAATAGTCGAACCTCTGCTATCTCGATCAAACTTCTCAGGATGATATACTGACTTACCGCAGAAGTTCGACTGAATACGTTTCTCAGTTCCATGGGAGAACCTGGAGAAGCAAAAGCCTGCGCAACGGAAAATACTAAATAAACTTGTAGAGCAGGTCAAGATGTATCATCATGCCAAGTTTCATTCAGATCAGAGAAGTTTGGCTGCAGCCATTTTCATTACAAAGCACAAAATGGATGGTCCCTAACCTCGAGAATCTTCACAATTGTCGACGAGTTGAACTGCACTCATCTGATCAAAATCAAACTTAAAATGGCAGTTCACTTTCAACTGTTAAATAATATGATATGCAGGCTTCTGCTTTCCTAGTTACAGTCTATCCACTGTGGTATGCATATTAGTAGAAATGTGAGAGTGCATATTTATTAAAGATTTGCTTCAAAAAGCGATGAAAGACATAGGCATTCCCGCGGGCGGTGATAACAAGATGCCGGAAAACGAACAAGCAGAAAGAATATGGGCTGAAGAAGTGTAAACGACGACGCGGCGGCCCGTAAAGGTGTTGCCGTCCTATTAAATGAATAATATCAAAAGAAAGAAAAAAAAAGTAAAAAATTTCGCGCTCGTAATCAAGACAGAAAGCAACTAAAGGAAATCTTTGTTTTACGTCCCACGTTATGCCGCTTAGGCTAAAAGAGGCGCTGATTATGAGAAATGATTGAAATGGTGGTGGAATGAAGAAAGTGGGAGGAAACGGGAGAACCCCGCGGTAACCCACCGCACATAGTTTTTGTCCACCATAAAGTTAACTTGGCGGGGGCTCAAGACAGAAAGACGGTTGGAAAAACAAATAAACGATGTTCCATCCCGTAAAAATGTTGGCGACCTATGAAATCAATATTTTTTCTTAAAGAAAAAAAAAAGAATTAAAAAGAGAAAAAAAGGTCAAAATTTCGCGCTCGCTTCGCTCGCGATCAGCAGAGAAAAGAGGACGTGACGCACCCCTAAAAGTGTTGGCGACCGATTGAATAAATATTGTGGGTAAAAAAAAAAAAAAAAAAGTCAAAAATTTCGCGCTCGCTTCGCTCGCGATCAGCACAGAAAGAAGGACGTGACGCGCCCCTAAAGGTGTTGGCAACCGATTCAATACATATTGTCGGTAAAAAAAAAAAAAAAAAAAAACGCTCGCTTCGCTCGCGATCGACATGAAAAAGGCAACGACGTGACGCCCCGTAAAATTGTCGGCGACCTATTCAATCAATATATTCGGTTGAAAAACAAAGTCAAAAGTTTCCCAATCGCTTCCCTGCCGATCGACATAAAAAAAAAGGCAACCCCTTCACCTCTCCTTATGCATTCATCAGTAAACATACAACCATAGATCACAATACCACTCACATCACCTATCAGTTCTCCACGTCCATCAAGATCCAATCATCGCCCTGGCCCTTTATGATGATACACAACATTACATGTTATTGTGTGCATTGCCCCGCGTTACAATACATGACCAAAAAAAAAAGAGAAAAAGAGCTGCACTGCCTTCAGTGTAGACATGTTCGTATTCGTAGAAAATGATTTTAGGTACACGATAGTACAGTAATCTATCTTCACATGCTTCAGATGTGAACGATACCTACACATGAAGAGGGCTCCCGAGGTTTCCTTTTCCAATAGGATGGAGCTCCACCACACTTGCAGAATGACGAGAAGTTATGTTAATAAATATATCCCAGAGTGTTTCGTAACTCGCCCTTGGTCCTAATGATGAAGCGTTCTTCAGATGGCCCCGATGTCTCCACACATGATACTATGCGACTTCTTTTCACGAGGCTCTCAAAGATCACGTTTGTGTCCTAACATTCTCTGCAGATATGACACAGCTGCGATAGCGGATCACAGAAGCCTTTCCTCTCCTTACAAGAGACGTGTTCATTCGAGCATGGGAGTAATTCGACTATCGATCAAATATCTCCCGTGTCACGATAGTAGTCACTTTCAATTCTTCTAACGAAGGTAAGAAAAAATGCTATACAAACTTCCTTTCGGTATATAAAGGATTAGGGGCCCAGAGAATATTTTCTTTCAAGAGGATACATTCTTTTTCGAACACCCTGTATATAGATCCTCTAATTATAACTGCAAACAAAATGTTGATTTTGCAATTGCTTCCATGAGAGAAAATTCTGTGCACTTTCTTTCTGAAGGGCCGGGCCTAAACGTTTTCCTTAATCATTAAATTTAGTAGTTATCTACAATTACATAGTTTTCCATTGTTCTCAAAATAAAGATTTTTCTCTATGAATTGTTGAATGTTGCTAGGGATATTGAAGTAATTCTTTTTAGTGTTTTTTTCTTTACAATAATGTACTGAACGCCTGCATTAAGGAAGTTCGTGTGTCCATCTTGCAAAATGTTTCGTCTTTTTTCATGCCCACTAAGATAAATATTCATTTTGCTCTTTTCTCCGTATGCAAACCACATTTCTTAAAGGCAACATTTTCATACAAATGTAGTACTAAAAACTTCTAATTGGCAACATCTGGGCTGCGAAGAGGAAAAAGAAAGAAATCTCGTACGTATTCGCGCGCAATTCGGAATTAGCCAATGAAAAGCACAAAAGCGGCCACCATCTCTCTCTCTTTCTTATTAACGGTTTTGTACTTTCTGCAGTTCTATCAGTGCTGCTAACCTCTTACTATATCATTGAATATGTATGTATATATATATATATATATATATATATATATATATATATATATATATATATATATATATATATATATATATATATATATATTTTACAAAAAATCATACTACTACGGAATAATATTAAATGCCTGTAAACCCTCATTTCTGTTTGCACTTTCTGTTACACTACCTTCCCCGAACTTCTTTCAAGTTATTAAGTGCAGAACGGGGAGTTATACATATTTACTTGCGCTTTCACAATATCTGCACATTGTGTAATAATAGGAGACGTATAAAATAAAACTATATACTAATACGTATATATATATATATATATATATATATATATATATATACAGTACACATTCCACTATCCGAGGCTTTCCTTTTCTTTTCTTGCTGACGATAAATTACGCTCTTAGAAATGTTGTCTGAAAACAATAAGAATATGTGCAAAAAATACAATCAGAGGTAGAGGTCTTTAACAGGAACTAAGCAAGGGAGTTGAAAAATTTTTTATGCATGTAAAAAATATAGACATGAACCAACTTGTGAAATAAAAAGACCAGAAAACTACTCTTTCTAAATTATGTGTAAACTTTTTACCGAAAACGAAAGTTGCACGAAAGACTTTTTGTCCCTTTTTTGGCCTCCGGTGCTTGGGGTCCCTGGTTCAATCCCAGCTCGTGCCGTGTGAACTTTGTCGTGCATAAAGACCGTGCTCATGGGTTTTCTCGGGTTTCTCCCGTTTCCTCCCACTTTCTTCATTCAGTACTCATCATCACCGTCTCCTTTAGCGTAACCGGTATAAGTATGCGACGTAAATCTAAAGATTTCATTTCATTTCCCTTTTCTGCTCATACTGCTGATTATGCGCGATTATGCCAACATCCAACTCCGCGGATAATCGTGCGATTACTGTATATACAACTAATACAGATACGTAATTACATTATCAGTTACAGTATCGGTTTTTATTTACTAATTTGCCTCACTTTATTTGCATCCCTGCAGTAAATAATTCTTATCGATAATAGTTAAAATGTATATTACATTTTAGTGCTTCACGACTGAATGATCATCTGCCTTACGTTATCTCGCAGCTGAAGAGGATGCTACACTGAAAACTACCTTGCGTTATAAAGGGTAAGTGAAACATATCTTAAAAATATCTTTCATACATTTCATTGTGTACATTAAAGAATGTAAGTTTGCCTTTTTCCTGTAATCAATACTTAATAAAGGATTTATTTTTATTTATTTATATACAATTTCATACGTGGTTCGTGATAGTAAACTCGATAGGACATAGTGGCACTATGAACATCCGAATCACTCATCATTCGAACATTCAAATATTTATTCGAATATTAGTATATTCCAAGTAATGTTAACGACGTTAATATGCTTGCCTTTATAGTTAATAATGTCAATTCTTACTTAAAACATACTTCCTTAACAGGACATTGAAGAAAAGGTAGTTGCCAACGGCCATACCATGCTGAATATACCGGTTCTCGTCCGATCACCGAAGTCAAGCAGCATCGGGCCTGGTCAGTACTTGGATGGGTGACCGCCTGGGAACACCAGGTGCTGTTGGCATCTCTTTTTCAAATTTCATTATCCTTCAAGTACGAAAATACTAGAAACATTAATTTTATAGTACTTTCAAGAGATAATTTATCAACATTATTTCATAGCGATTAATCGATATTCTAAGCGTTATACCCACTATTTCTTACACTAACAGCCTGTTTATTTGCACGGCACATTAAAATAACCTGATTTCCGATCCGTGTGCACCTACTACTATACTTAACACGGAATGTATTACCACTTTTTAAAAGTAAATTATTATGACTAAGTGTAGATCTCCGGCGAGTAAATGCCTTTCGTATACAAGCACGACACATCTCCGCTATGTGCTTTACTTTTTTACTAACAGCATATAGAAATTGGATTTCAAGGTGTTTCTACATAACAGAATGAAGCAAATTTCGTGATTTAACTCTTTCGAATAATGTGTTGGTCCTGACAAGGACCGTTTGAAATGAAAAATCTTGAAGAAGATTTTTACTTAGAGCTTGTGTACTTGGTAACAGCCTTCGTACCCTCACTTACAGCGTGCTTGGCAAGTTCACCAGGCAAAAGAAGGCGCACAGCTGTTTGGATTTCCCGGCTGGTGATAGTTGACCGCTTATTGTAATGGGCCAAACGAGAAGCTTCAGCAGCAATACGCTCGAAGATGTCATTAACAAAGCTGTTCATGATACTCATAGCTTTGCTAGATATGCCAGTGTCAGGATGCACTTGCTTCAAAACTTTGTAGATGTAAATGGCATAGCTCTCCTTCCTCCTCCTCTTCTTCTTCTTATCTCCCTTGGAGATATTCTTTTGGGCTTTACCAGCCTTCTTTGCAGCCTTTCCGCTAGTTTTTGGTGGCATGATGACTCACTCGTTCAGCAAAATTAGATGTGTCCGCCGATTTATCGACTTCATTTAAATTACAGTACGTGTTTCAATTCGCGCCAACTGCCTTGCTTTTCATTTGATGCACTCGGGTGCACGCTTGAAGTAGTAACAAAACTGACTTGATTCATGGGAGGCCGCAATTTTTCCTCTCATCTTATTACGAAAGAATATTGAACAATGTCTGGTCGCGGCAAAGGTGGAAAAGTCAAGGGAAAGAGCAAGTCCCGCTCCAGCAGGGCTGGCCTTCAATTCCCAGTAGGCAGAATCCATCGTCTTTTGCGAAAGGGTAACTATGCCGAACGAGTTGGTGCTGGCGCTCCCGTGTATTTGGCTGCAGTCATGGAATACCTGGCAGCTGAAGTTCTTGAGTTGGCAGGCAACGCTGCTCGTGACAACAAGAAGACTAGGATTATTCCACGTCATCTGCAGTTAGCTATCCGTAACGACGAGGAATTAAACAAGTTGTTGTCTGGAGTTACAATCGCTCAGGGTGGTGTTTTGCCCAACATTCAAGCTGTACTTCTGCCCAAGAAAACTGAGAAGAAGGCATAAATGTAAGACCTATATCTCATACAAATCGGCCCTTATGAGGGCCACAAACCCCTTTATAGAGGAGATTTACGATTGAAATGAATTGTTTTCGATATACAGACTCATCAAAAGTGTCTGAGATAGTTGCTTAGTGTCATTCGAAATTCTCGCTGCTATTCGATTAATTAGTATGTGTAGTCGTCGATCGTAATTGAAGCCCATAGGAAGTCACACTATCTTTAGAATACTCCAAACAGCGATGTGCTTAGTTCCCACTACATTATTAATTATAAGATCATTACCTTTTGTATTGTCGCTAGCTACATTTTTTTGATATTTGCGTACATCGGGCTCATATTACCCAGAGGACAGGACAGTCGAGCCCAGATTCTCAGCAATGGAAGAAAACCTCATACCACATATTCTCATGTACTTCATGCTAGACAAAGGAATTTCCAACATTCTTAAAGCACTCATGTTTCTCTCTTGCGTTGGCTTGGCTGAAATTACTCTGTTCAATATGTTCTCGACATTTATTATTGTTCATTACTATGCCCCAATGACATCATGAACAGAGCGGATCAAAAAACTTTCCTAAATTTCTTTTGCAACATAGTAATGACATTAAATGCACACTTAAGTACGATTTATTCTTTGCAAGGTCGATATTCATATTTGTGTGATATGTGTTATATGTATATGGTTTGTAATACGCAACTACTCTTATTCTCTGATCTCAGAACTCATTTGCTACTGTGCCCAACGAGCGAGCCTAGGTTTCTTGTAACTACTGCCTTTCTTTAGTAAATAATGTGAAGTATACAATGCATTAACCTACATCTCATATTTGTATTACTCTTTATTTTACTAACCCGCTACGAAGTGTCATTAATTTACATGTAAATCACAATAGACACTACCGCAAAAGAAAAAAATCGAACCCAAGACCACGTAAACAAGATAAAGGACAAGATTCAGGTTTCTAACGCATTATTCGCCCCTCACAGCACAGTATAGAAGTTGTATAAGCCTCTATACGTACATCCTACTGTCAGAACAGAAATTCCGACTTGCGTTTCGCATCTCTCATGCTCGCTACTTCCAACAAATCGCCAATTTCCAACCAGAACCCCTTCTCCAGCATTAATACTGCTACATATGAATACGTATACATGAACGTACATAATGTAAAAAAAAACGTATGATTTTCTCAAATTAATCTCTCTACGTCTGTAATTTTGTGTGCATCAAAAGGCTTTAATGTAGTTACACGAATTCTTATAATCTAACAGAAAATCGCACAAAGTAAATCTTTCCCTTTATATAAATTTGTTGGCTCTGAAAAGAGCCGTTTATGCCAATTTTATATCCAAAATAGGAGGAACCCCAACTTAACCTCCGAAACCGTACAGGGTTCTTCCTTGCCTCTTCAAGGCATACACAACATCCATAGCTGTCACTGTCTTCCTCTTGGCGTGTTCTGTGTATGTAACAGCATCTCTGATTACGTTCTCCAGGAATACTTTCAATACTCCTCGGGTCTCTTCATAAATGAGACCAGAGATACGCTTCACACCACCACGGCGAGCAAGACGCCTAATAGCGGGTTTGGTGATACCCTGGATGTTGTCACGAAGAACTTTACGGTGGCGCTTGGCACCTCCTTTGCCAAGACCCTTGCCTCCTTTTCCACGTCCTGTCATTTCGATATGTTACTGCTTCGCTCACCACACACGAGAAATACAAGCCCAAGCAGCCCAAGACTCGTGGTTTTGTTCCTTCGATCATGCAGGGAAAGCACGGAGGAAAAACACAAAACGTGTCTAAGCCAATGAGAACTGTCCTTTTCGACTGACTTTATCCAATGAGAAATAGCTTGATTTAACGGTTTTGCTCTTTATATAACTTGACTTCATTCAGCGCGCAATTATTTGAAACAAGTCGTGACAGTTGCAATGGCACGTACCAAGCAGACAGCTAGGAAATCTACTGGAGGCAAAGCTCCTCGAAAGCAGCTTGCCACCAAAGCTGCAAGAAAGAGTGCTCCAGCTACCGGTGGAGTGAAAAAGCCCCATCGTTACAGGCCTGGTACTGTGGCTCTCCGAGAAATTCGTCGTTACCAGAAGAGCACTGAATTGCTCATCCGCAAGCTGCCCTTCCAACGACTCGTCCGAGAAATTGCACAAGATTTCAAGACAGATCTTCGCTTCCAAAGCTCAGCTGTCATGGCTTTACAGGAGGCAAGTGAAGCTTACCTTGTAGGGCTTTTCGAAGACACCAACTTGTGTGCTATTCACGCAAAGAGAGTCACAATCATGCCTAAGGACATTCAGCTTGCTCGCCGCATCCGTGGGGAACGTGCTTAAGTTTGAAGTTCTGGCACTGAGTTCAAAAACGGTCCTTTTTAGGACCAATACACTACTTAGAGATGCTGTTATCCTAACAAGGATCTTGTCCATACTTGTTATCTTTTTTTTTTAAATTCTCACGCCGTATGTTGCATAGTTAATACATCTACCTTCGTTTTCCTCTCGTTTCGTATATCATCCTATCTTTCAAGTATATTCTTTAGTTTTCCCCTATGTTTACCGATTGATTATCTTCGTTTTATGTGGTCAAGGATTCGATTTTGCCATATGTTGCATAAGTTAACTTCGATTCAACCACTGTTTGCCCTTCTCAACGTTATTAATCTCATAGAACTCGCAGGCGAAATATGTACTTCTTCCAAGGTAGCAAAAGTAATATTTTCTCAGAGGTCGCTGCTGTTGAATGCAAACGTTAAACTAAACTTTCTTTAAGTGTCTGTTTGTACTTAACATCAGTTCAATTGTACACCTACATTTCTGCTGGTGTTACTATTTTTCTTTATAGCAATATTACGAATTATAAGACGGTATCCGTGGTTATTAGCGTGTTCCCTTTTCCTAACACTTTCTCATTACACCAGTATTTCCATCATTCATTAGGCGTAATCACCCGTCTCCTTTATCATAAAAATCATAATAGTACGACGTTAAATTGAAACAGTCTACTTCACTTTCACGAGTTGTAATAAGTTCGAACATTTCTTTCACCCCAGCCTTGAAAAGAGTTGATTTTAGTTTAGTGTCCCTTTCAGCAGCAAGGCTGTTTCAAACGTGGACCTACTTATTAACGTGCAATGCGAAACATTTGAGCTCCCACCGAGAATCGAACCCAGTCAGCCTGCAAAAGTTTTTCTAACAAATGCATTAAGTGCGTTTTCTGTACTGTTTCGCTACTTGAAGATAGGAACAAGGAAAAAGTAAGTGATCACAAATTGACATTACGTAATGTGTTCCCCATTTTTTTTCGAGTACACCATTCTTGACACCCGTGAAAGCTTTCTTTCCCCACCCTCAATTCCCCTCTGTTATAAAGCACTTACATCAAGAAGTGCTTCGGTTAAAAAGAAAACTCAAAGTCCCTTGCGTGTATACTATACATTGCTATGAATGAACATGTGATAATGATAGGAAAAGCACAATTTTACTCTTCTCAAAGTATTTGATGGCTCTAAAAAGAGCCGTTTTAAAATGTCAGATGATTTACTGACACATTTACTTCTTCTTTGGTGCAGCCTTCTTAGCACTTTTCGGTTTTGCTGTAGCCTTCTTTGGCTTCGGGGCCTTTGGCTTCTTGGGAGTTTTTGCCTTCTTCACTTTAGATGGTGATTTCTTAGGTTTGGGAGCAGCAGCCTTTTTCTTTTCACCAGTCTTCTTGGGACGTTTAGCTGCTGGCTTTTTCGCAGGCTTCTTCTCCTTTGATGCTGATCGTTTCGCCTTGGTTGAAGATCCACCTTCAGGCTTCTCCTTCAGCGATGAAGCACTAAGCTTAAACGATCCAGATGCACCTTTTCCCTTGGTCTGAACCAAAGACCCAGAAGCAACTGCACTTCTCAAGTATTTCTTGATAAATGGAGCAAGCTTCTCGGCATCCACTTTGTAGTTCTGAGAGATGTATTTCTTAATAGCTTGCAGTGAACTTCCTCCCCTTTCCTTCAAATTCTTGATGGCGTTGTTCACCATTTCTGATGTTCTTGGATGAGAAGGTGTTGTTTTTGGTTTCTTAGGCTTTGCAGACTTCTTAGGAGAAGCCTGTGCCGGGGCTGCAGGTGCTGATGCCGTATCTGCCATTGCTTTCTGCAATAAACTCAACGATACTGAAGAATGAAATTTTCGCTGACAGACAGACAGACAGACAGTATGTGGCAGGCATTAACCTGGGTTTGAAGTTACGGGCTTTTGCCCTTGCCTTCAATCATGTTTTGTAATTGATTACTGTTGATGGTTGTTAGTCATCTTCTGAAAGGGTCGCAACTGTCGCGTGTCCCTTTGATGGCAGTGGTTCAGGGTAGTGGCCCTGGCATCCTGTAGACTCTTCGATGAGGCTCTGCTCGTCCGATGTTGGTGACATGCTGGTGGGGTGAGTGCCTGATGGCTCTCCAGAATGTTGCTGTACGTCTTCTTCTGACATCTTCGAGGAACGGCAGATCCAGGTCCTCGTGGATCTGTTGGAGGCGCGTGTCCATGGAATGTCCTGTGATGGCCCTGGCTGCTCTGTTCTGTAGGACTTGAAGTTGTCGGAGTCTGGTAGGTGCTGCGTGTTGCCACGCAGGGTGAGCGTAGAGGAGGATTGGACGGATGCTCATTTCGTACACATGTTTCCGTGTCTTATGAGCTAGGGATGGGGAGAGGAGTATGGGTAGTAGCGCTTTGAACCTTTGCGACGCTTTCTTCGTGACTGTTTGTATGTGGTGGTCGAACGTCAGCTTTCGGTCTAAGTGGACTCCGAGGTATTTTGCTTGTCCTTCTTCAGGTAGTGGTGTTCCCGCTAGTTGGAATTCTGTAGGCTCTAGTACTCTTCGTCTGGTAAAGTTCACTACTGAAGTTTTGCGGGGGTTGACCTTGATCCTCCACCGCTGAGTCCACTCGTCGAGGAGTTGGAGATGTCTTCGCAAGTAGACCGAAGCGTAGCGTTGGTTGCCATGTGTTGCGAAGATCGCTGTGTCGTCCGCAAAGGTTGCTAGGGTGGTGTTTAGGGTGGTGGGAATGTCGTTGGTGTATAAGGCGTATAGGATAGGTGAAATGCAGGAGCCTTGCGGAACTCCTGCGTGGATAGGTCTTGGGTTGGTGCTGTGCCCTGCGTGGGAGATGTAGAAACTTCTCTCGTACAGGTACGAGGCTATCACTCTCAGTTGGTAGTGCGGGAAGGCCTGGAGGTGGAGCTTGTGTATCAGACCTTCGTGCCACACCTTGTCGAAGGCTTTCTCGATGTCGAGGAATACACCCAAGGTGTGGCCTCCGTCGTTGAATCGGGCGGTGATGAGCTCGACTACTCGAACGAGTTGCATTTCGGCGCTGTGGCCAGCACGGAATCCAAATTGGTGGTTGGGCAACAGATTGTTGTCGTTGACGAACTGAATGAGTCTTCTTTGGAAGATCCTTTCGAACACCTTACTGGTGTGCGAAAGGAGGCTGATTGGTCGATAATTTGATGGGTTCGTTCGAGTAGCGCCCGGTTTGGGTATCATGCAGATCCTCGCTTGTTTCCAGGCCTTCGGATAGTATCCTGTGGTGAGTATGGCATTGAATATCCTGCAGAGCAAGACCAGGGCCTTCCTCGGTATGTTCCGGAGAGCTTCAGGTGTGATTCTGTCCGGTCCAGGGGCACGATGCAATGCTTGGCGGCGGATGACTTGTTGGACTTCCCTCGGAGTGGTGAGTGCATCCGGCGGAGGTGGATCGTCAAAGTTGGTATCCTCTATGGTGCGTCGCACTGCTTCACGGGTGTCGGCTGGTGCGGGTGTGATGTTGGGTTGGAGGGTGGCTTCCAGGGTGTCTGCAAACTGTTGGGCTTGCTCTTCTGGCTCGTAGAGTAGGCCTTGTGGTCCTTGGAGCGGGTAATTCCGTGGACCGGCCGATGGTCTGGCGAATCGGCGGACCAGTCCCCAGAAGTCTCGATTTGGCGTGTCCAGCTCTTGTAGTCTCTGATTCCATTGTGCTAATTTTATCCGCAGGAGCCTCTTCCGCACTCTGGAAGTGAGAGCGTTCCAGAGTGTTTTGTAGGCTGGATGACGTGTCCTCTGCCACTTCTTTCGTGCCCATCTCTTCATTTGCACTAGCACCGTGGTGCGATGTTCTTCTGCACTGGGGGGTTTTTCGGCCCTTGTGGTAGATGTTGTCGCCAGTTTGTGAGCTGATTGAATTTGCGCTGTCAGTGTCTCCACTGTGTTGTCCAAGCTATCTGGTGTGTTGACAGGCAGACGTGGGTTCACCATTTGAGCAAGCAGCTGGCGGAAGTATCCCCAGTCTGTGGTGGTTATCTTCGGGAGGTTGGAGCGCTGTATGTGGTGGCGAATGGCTATTGTTTGGAGCACTGGGATGTGGTCTGAGTTGAGTGTATGAAGGACTGATGGGCCATCCAGAAGGGCGAGGTTGGCGGTCAGCACCATGTCCAGCACGTCTGGTCTTCCTCCATTACGTGGGTAATGAGTTGGTTCGGTGGGGGCGGATGGGATGAAGTCTATTGTTCTAAGGGCTCGATGGAGTATTCTGCCATTGTCATTGGACACCCTGGAATTCCACTCGTGATGTTTAGCGTTTAGGTCGCCTCCAATCAGGACTCGGTGGCCAAGTCGGCGCAGTGTCCGAAGGTCTTCTGGATCTAGGTTCCTGCTATGCGGTCTGTAGGCTGCCAGTATCTGGATTGGTCCATCTGGTGAGTGGAGCGTGATGCCCGTGACCTCTAGGGACTGGAGTTGGATGGGGGGAAGTGGGTCGTGGGGTAGGGAATTTTTGATGATGATAGCAGTGCCACCGAGGGTGGTTGCTCCAGGACGGTCTGTTCTGTGGATGGTGTAGTTCGGGATTTGGAATGGGATGGGTGGTTTCAGCTTTGTTTCTGTGACTAGTGCGATGTCGATTCTCTCTCGTCGGAGGAAGTCCTCCAGAATCACTTTTTGGGTACGGATACCATCCGCGTTCCAGTGGACGACCCTGAGGTCACGGGAGATTGTCGATCTAGTCCGTTCCATCGTCGACCAGGGATGCTACTACTTCGAACATTGTCGTCATTTTTTCGATGGGATCTTCAGCGGCTGCGATTTTACGGAGTCCTGTTTTAATCTTTTCCAGGAAAGTTTTCAGGTTCAGCCCCTGGAAAAGTTCCTTTATGTCCTTCACAAGGGACAAAATGGAAGTGGTTTCGTTCTTGTCTTGGCTGCCTGCTGCGTCGGTGCGTGGACCTGAATTGTTCTGCTTGGCGTTGTTCCTGCGTGGTCTGGGTGGTGTGGGTGCTGCCTCTTGTTGTTCTTCTTGGTTGGTTGGGTTGTTGCTGCTGTTTGATTGTTGGTTGCTGGCTTGGTTTTCTTTTCTGTTGTGTGTGGGTGGAGGCGTTGCCTTGTCGGAGGTGGCGGAGGCATAGTCCTTGTGTTTCTGTGGTGGTGTTTTGTTTCCTTGGTCGTTGTTGGTTTGTTCGGAGTTCTGCTTGTTTCCTTCCGGGTTTCTTGGTTGGCGCCGTGCTTTGGCCGCTTTCAATGTAGGACAGCCTTGGTAATTAGCTGGGTGAGGGCCCCCGCAGTTTGCGCACTTTGCTGGTGTATCCCGGGTGGTTTTGGGACACAGTGTGCTGAGGTGGGAATCTTCACATTTTACACATCGTGGCGTTGCTCGGCAGGTTCTTTGTGAGTGCCCTACCCTCTGGCATCTATGACATTGCAGTACTGTCGGTCCGCGATACGGCTCGATTGTAACTCTGTAGTTTAGTAGTCGGTTAAGGTTGTAAATGGCTGAGATGCCTGGCACTTTTCGCAATGATACCAGGAACAGCGGAAAGAGTGGACGTGTCCCGTTCGGGTCAGTGCGTCCCCTCAGCTGCCTCACTTCTTGAACTGGGTATTCCAGTTCGTTGAGCTCCTCTTCTATGTCTTCCGGGGGGGTATCAAGGGGCAATTTGCGGATCACCACCTTGAAATATCGAGCTGATTTCGGGATTTCTGAGGCAAATGATCGGTTTGTTTGTACACAGTAGGCTTCTATTTTCTCGTAGTCTGCCCATGAACGGCAAGTGAACTTGATGTATTCCTTGCAATGGTCCACTGCTGGAGGAGTATGGCATGTTGCTGACACAGTGCGAGAGAAGTTGTAAGTTTTCTCGACACCATATACATAAATCGGGGGGGGTTTGCTGGTGGTTTGGCTGTTTGACTCACTGGGGCCTGCTTGCTCTGGTGGGTCTTGATCATTTTCTTCGGTCGCTAGGGGAGCGAATTGGTTTTTGAATTCTATCAAGGACGCAACGTTCACTGTTTCACGGCGACGCACACGCTTCTTGGCACGCTGGAACTCGTGCCCATCTTCTTCCGCCTCTGTTTCTGTGTAGTCACTCATTTCAATAAGGTTCTCTTCTTGGTTCGAGTCCGGATGGGTCACCGACTCGTTCTTTTCGTCGTTATGCTGTGGTGGGGGGGTCTGGTGCGAGGCGCCACTGGTGTTAGCCACTTCTTGAAGCTCCTGGGTGGTGAGGGGGGGGAATTGCTTGGTCCTATTGGATGCACGGCGTTTTTGCACTGAACCCAATGTGCTAAATTGCATGGATTTCAGTTGGTTCGCTAAGGTAGTCACTGGCGTACTTTGGGGGGGTCTTCTGATGGGGGGCTCCCCGCCCTGGGCGTTGGGGTCCTGTTTGGGTGGTGCCTGTTTCATATTATTATCTTGGTGGTACTGGCTCTTGTAAGGGCCGGATACAGTTCGGTTGGTTAACTGGTAGCACTACGCTGTGGCCCTTGAAAGGACCGCTGCGGCGTGAATTACCGTGATTTTTTTTTGTTAAGAGTCACTAAAGTTTTTGATTTGCTATTTATGTGCACTGTTTCGTTTGCCGGAGGCGTTTTTGGCTTGCGCCCGGCTGGCCAATTTTTCTTTTTGCCAATTATTGTTTGGTAATATCACTATAGTTATATCGGATATAATTTGTTTGTAAATGTTTATTGGTATTCAGGGTTCTAATTTCACTTTTTTTGTGCAGGCAGTGCGACGAACCGCACGCTGCCGCTTCCGCAGGCAGACTGAACGAGTAGAACGTCTGTCCTGTATTTTATAGGCGGTCTGGGGTAGGGGATCACTTCAGCCAATGAGCTTCGACCTTTCCAGTACGAACTGGCCAATCACAGGTGGGTGCTTACTACCCCGTCCGCTCTCTCAGATGACTAGTTGGAGATACTCAGTGCTGTAGCGTGGGCCTGTTGTGTGCTTTTGGCGGCATGCACATGCACACACTAACTACAAAGCCTAGCTACAAAAGCACACTTTTTAGCACTTTCACAACACAGATTGGCACAAAACTGTCACTATAAGGAGAGGAAGTGTTCCGATTCAGTTTGGTAATGTTTGTGGGGAGAAAAAGTTTATTTTTCCACACGAAAAGCACAGATATTAGAGAGTAAAATCGCGCGTGGTTGCACTGTTTACATCTAACTTCTGTATTTTCGCTAGCAGGCAGCGTTGAGTTTGGTTACGGAGCGCGGACCGGATAGAAAGCACTTGCTGAGGCGGGCTGAGGTAAACAGAAGTTCGTAGTTGCCACAACGATAAGTGTGTTTCCTTCTATTTTGATAAACGATTTTTTTCAGGTATTCAATGAATGCACCAGATCCTATTCTTCCTTACTGGCTAGAAGAAACTTTATTCCACATAACTCAAAAGGCATTTGTTTTTATTCGCTTTTCTATTTTATGTTTCAGTCATTGCTAAGTCGGTCACACTACTTTTTCACCCTCCTTGTGCTTATAATTTTCATAATTTAACATGGAAATACTTATCAATAAATAATTATATTACCATGGTAATTAACTTCAATCCTTCCTGTGATTATACGCAAAGTACCATCTTCGTACTGCTTACTATAGTTCAATGAAGGGAATCTATAAAGTAACGCGTGTCGCACACATCTGCCTTGCAAACTCCCTGGCCTACTTCCAATGTATAGACTTTTATTTCAAATCCTGATTTAATTTCATAATTTTCTGTAGATTTTAACATTTTATTACCCAGCTTCTTAATACGAATGACAATCAAGCCTAAATATTTATTCCCTTTAACTTTATTTTTCTTTTTTATTTTGTGCCTTGTTTCATATTTGTTCTTACGTTAGCAATTAACGCACTTACCGTAGTTATGTATGAACAGGTTGTTTCTATATTTATTTTATTCCAAATAAATTAAATATATATACGGATTATTTTATGGTAGTTGATATTTTCTGTTGTTTCCTACGTGAATTGAGGAAACGCACGGACTTTCGCCTAATTCTTGTGCTACTTTCATATGTCTGTATCTGTCGAATGCTGTCGATCTGTCGAAATGTGTATTACTATCTGTCGATTCATCGAGTGAACTGAATTCGTTAACCATTTCACCAGGCGCGCATGCATTTTTTTTTCTTCTAAGGGATCCAAGCTTCGGGGGGCAAGGTTCCAATACTACAAGCCACTATGTCTATATACTATTATTCTGCATTCGAAAACACGATAAATATTCCACTTACTTTTTCACAAAAACATGATACAGACAGAGTACAGATGAAGTGTAAGATCAGATTTATATTGATGATACATCAATATTTTCCCTGTTAATAACTACATTTAATGAGAAAGTCTGCAAATGTATGTTCACTTAGGAACTTTTGCGAGGAGTCCGCACCCGGTGGACACCCCGTGAGTACGCCTCTGCACTTGACTATACTTCGAATTATACTGCAAACAGTTGTATTTTAGTTTCCCCGTTTAGTTCATCGATATCATTAACACAAAGAAAATAGATGTTATAGATGCGTATTCTCAGTTCTCGCTTTATATCCGGACGTCTGCAAAAATCTACTCCTTTTCTTTCTTTCACGCATCCACCAAACTAACAATGATTTGTATTATAATATTTGCGCATAAAATGTATATCTCATACCTTCCATGTTCTCAAGTATTCATAGACAAAAACGGTTATTTTCTGCGAACAAATTGTCCAAACACAGTGCAAATGTCATCTATAGATTGTCCTGGTTCCGTCTGCGTGTACATAACAATGCGTCATAATCATACATTGCACATTAAGGATATCAATTAATCTTCCCAAATTCCTAGATATGCCTGGCAAAAGTTCCGCGTGTTGTAAGGATATTACATTTGTACTACCGACAAGGTGGTATCTTCCAACATTGAAGTTCAATAAACCCCAAATGTGTCGGATATAGTATTTGATTTCTTGTCTCATTGTTTGCGTCAGAGATGTCTTCTCAAGTTAGGATTTACGATACATACAGGATGAGTTGTATATATTGTTGCTGCCAGCTCTATATTAATCCCATATTTGTAAACGAATAAAAACAGTATTCTAATTATAACAATGTGCTCACAATTAATTTTATTCTTAATTGTTATACGTATTGTTGATTAAAAATGAAAATGTTGCTAAGTGAATTTTATTAATATTTTCTGTTGCGTGATATAGGAAGTGAGTGAAATATTGGAGGAATATAGTGTGCGTAGCAGATGATGTGCAGTGGCTTTGGATCGCCTGTGATAAGGTAAGGCATTTGCTATTTTAATTAACGCATTTTATATACTGTAATCCTAATTATTTTTATGTGAATGTGCTTACTACTTGTGTATTCAGTGGGACCGATGTTTTAATATGTATGGTCAAGCAGTGTCGAGCCTGGTCAGTGTGTGGATAGGTGACCATTTTTTGTAAATCGATAACATTTAACTTTGTAAACACGGATGAAGTAGAAGTATATTTATTTTATTTTTTACCTCAAATATGTAGGACACTTCTCCTTTGTACATCAATTATTATTATTAGTTCAACTTGTTTACAAGTTAAATGAAAAGAATAGTCGTTATCGTGTGATGATTGTGCTCATTAGGCTAAAGAAGACTCGTGATAAGAAAGAAAAGAAGAACGGTGCTCAAGTTTCGTCACAGCATATTCTCAAAAATTTACAGGCAAAATTCAGTGTTCTGCATGAAAAGGCATATTTGTACGAAAAAAAAAAAAATTCTGCAGACGACAGAATTAAATAAAGTAATACACATGTATTTTAGAGTTACTGGTGTAAAATCATTACAAGTGCTTTGCCAGGTGGCCAATAAAAAGCACGAATACTATTTAAGGGAGCCAAAACAGGAGAAAGCTGGGGGCCTGAGCGATAGCAAGAATGTGCGTCCAAAGTGAACAGGAGCGAAGGCGACGCGGGTATACGTATAAGCAAGGGTAGTGGAAACCAGTTAGTTTTCGAGTTTCAATAGCACTTGTCATGCATCCATACTAGTAGCGCCCCGCTTGTAAACATTAAGTACACTATGCAAGAATACACCGCCGGTGGAAAATAGTACCTAATACAGTTATCTTTCATATATACTGACTTATTTTACAGTGTAGTAACCCAACACTAGTAAACGTAAAATAAAAGTGTATAACTTTATATTTAATTCTATCGCCTGGCTTAGTTTTTCACCTGTAAGATGTACTTATTTAGAGCAAGTTTCTTAACTAGCAAATTAAACCGAGAACCACAGCAACCATATATATATTCTTATGATGTACTTTTCTTTGAGTGGTGTTCTCTGTCTATTGAATAACATTTTCTCAGTTTAATGCTAGCAAAAAACAAAACAAAATCAAAGTGTTTCTATATAAATTTAGTTCACCGTGTTGTAATATCACATGGAATTGAAAAACGAATAGTCGAACCTCTGCTATCTCGATCAAACTTCTCAGGATGATATACTGACTTACCGCAGAAGTTCGACTGAATACGTTTCTCAGTTCCATGGGAGAACCTGGAGAAGCAAAAGCCTGCGCAACGGAAAATACTAAATAAACTTGTAGAGCAGGTCAAGATGTATCATCATGCCAAGTTTCATTCAGATCAGAGAAGTTTGGCTGCAGCCATTTTCATTACAAAGCACAAAATGGATGGTCCCTAACCTCGAGAATCTTCACAATTGTCGACGAGTTGAACTGCACTCATCTGATCAAAATCAAACTTAAAATGACAGTTCACTTTCAACTGTTAAATAATATGATATGCAGGCTTCTGCTTTCCTAGTTACAGTCTATCCACTGTGGTATGCATATTAGTACAAATGTGAGAGTGCATATTTATTAAAGATTTGCTTCAAAAAGCGATGAAAGACATAGGCATTGCCGCGGGCGGTGATAACAAGATGCCGGAAAACGAACAAGCAGAAAGAATATGGGCTGAAGAAGTGTAAACGACGACGCGGCGGCCCGTAAAGGTGTTGCCGTCCTATTAAATGAATAATATCAAAAGAAAGAAAAAAAAAGTAAAAAATTTCGCGCTCGTAATCAAGACAGAAAGCAACTAAAGGAAATCTTTGTTTTACGTCCCACGTTATGCCGCTTAGGCTAAAAGAGGCGCTGATTATGAGAAATGATTGAAATGGTGGTGGAATGAAGAAAGTGGGAGGAAACGGGAGAACCCCGCGGTAACCCACCGCACATAGTTTTTGTCCACCATAAAGTTAACTTGGCGGGGGCTCAAGACAGAAAGACGGTTGGAAAAACAAATAAACGATGTTGCATCCCGTAAAAATGTTCGCGACCTATGAAATCAATATTTTTTCTTAAAGAAAAAAAAGAATTAAAAAGAGAAAAAAAGGTCAAAATTTCGCGCTCGCTTCGCTCGCGATCAGCAGAGAAAAGAGGACGTGACGCACCCCTAAAAGTGTTGGCGACCGATTGAATAAATATTGTGGGTAAAAAAAAAAAAAAAAAAAAAAAAAAAGTCAAAAATTTCGCGCTCGCTTCGCTCGCGATCAGCACAGAAAGAAGGACGTGACGCGCCCCTAAAGGTGTTGGCAACCGATTCAATACATATTGTCGGTAAAAAAAAAAAAAAAAAAAAAAAAAAAAAAAAAAAACGCTCGCTTCGCTCGCGATCGACATGAAAAAGGCAACGACGTGACGCCCCGTAAAATTGTCGGCGACCTATTCAATCAATATATTCGGTTGAAAAACAAAGTCAAAAGTTTCCCAATCGCTTCCCTCCCGATCGACATAAAAAAAAAGGCAACCCCTTCACCTCTCCTTATGCATTCATCAGTAAACATACAACCATAGATCACAATACCACTCACATCACCTATCAGTTCTCCACGTCCATCAAGATCCAATCATCGCCCTGGCCCTTTATGATGATACACAACATTACATGTTATTGTGTGCATTGCCCCGCGTTACAATACATGACCAAAAAAAAGAGAAAAAGAGCTGCACTGCCTTCAGTGTAGACATGTTCGTATTCGTAGAAAATGATTTTAGGTACACGATAGTACAGTAATCTATCTTCACATGCTTCAGATGTGAACGATACCTACACATGAAGAGGGCTCCCGAGGTTTCCTTTTCCAATAGGATGGAGCTCCACCACACTTGCAGAATGACGAGAAGTTATGTTAATAAATATATCCCAGAGTGTTTCGTAACTCGCCCTTGGTCCTAATGATGAAGCGTTCTTCAGATGGCCCCGATGTCTCCACACATGATACTATGCGACTTCTTTTCACGAGGCTCTCAAAGATCACGTTTGTGTCCTAACATTCTCTGCAGATATGACACAGCTGCGATAGCGGATCACAGAAGCCTTTCCTCTCCTTACAAGAGACGTGTTCATTCGAGTATGTGAGTAATTCGACTATCGATTAAATATCTCCCGTGTCACGATAGTAGTCACTTTCAATTCTTCTAACGAAGGTAAGAAAAAATGCTATACAAACTTCCTTTCGGTATATAAAGGATTAGGGGCCCAGAGAATATTTTCTTTCAAGAGGATACATTCTTTTTCGAACACCCTGTATATAGATCCTCTAATTATAACTGCAAACAAAATGTTGATTTTGCAATTGCTTCCATGAGAGAATATTCTGTGCACTTTCTTTCTGAAGGGCCGGGCCTAAACGTTTTCCTTAATCATTAAATTTAGTAGTTATCTACAATTACATAGTTTTCCATTGTTCTCAAAATAAAGATTTTTCTCTATGAATTGTTGAATGTTGCTAGGGATATTGAAGTAATTCTTTTTAGTGTTTTTTTCTTTACAATAATGTACTGAACGCCTGCATTAAGGAAGTTCGTGTGTCCATCTTGCAAAATGTTTCGTCTTTTTTCATGCCCACTAAGGTAAATATTCATTTTGCTCTTTTCTCTGTATGCAAACCACATTTCTTAAAGGCAACATTTTCATACAAATGTAGTACTAAAAACTTCTAATTGGCAACATCTGGGCTGCGAAGAGGAAAAAGAAAGAAATCTCGTACGTATTCGCGCGCAATTCGGAATTAGCCAATGAAAAGCACAAAAGCGGCCACCATCTCTCTCTCTTTCTTATTAACGGTTTTGTACTTTCTGCAGTTCTATCAGTGCTGCTAACCTCTTACTATATCATTGAATATGTATGTTTAGATATATATATATATATATATATATATATATATTTTTTTTTTTACAAAAAATCATACTACTACGGAATAATATTAAATGCCTTTAAACCCTCATTTCTGTTTGCACTTTCTGTTACACTACCTTCCCCGAACTTCTTTCAAGTTATTAAGTGCAGAACGGGGAGTTATACATATTTACTTGCGCTTTGACAATATCTGCACATTGTGTAATAATAGGAGACGTATAAAATAAAACTATATACTAATACGATATATATATATATATATATATATATATATATATATATATATATACAGTACACATTCCACTATCCGAGGCTTTCCTTTTCTTTTCTTGCTGACGATAAATTACGCTTTTAGAAATGTTGTCTGAAAACAATAAGAATATGTGCAAAAAATACAATCAGAGGTAGAGGTCTTTAACAGGAAATAAGCAAGGGAGTTGAAAAATTTTTTATGCATGTAAAAAATATAGACATGAACCAACTTGTGAAATAAAAAGACCAGAAAACTACTCTTTCTAAATTATGTGTAAACTTTTTACCGAAAACGAAAGTTGCACGAAAGACTTTTTGTCCGTTTTTTGGCCTCCGGTGCTTGGGGTCCCTGATTCAATCCCAGCTCGTGCCGTGTGAACTTTGTCGTGCATAAAGACCGTGCTCATGGGTTTTCTCGGGTTTCTCCCGTTTCCTCCCACTTTCTTCATTCAGTACTCATCATCACCGTCTCCTTTAGCGTAACCGGTATAAGTATGCGACGTAAATCTAAATATTTCATTTCATTTCCCTTTTCTGCTCATACTGCTGATTATGCGCGATTATGCCAACATCCAACTCCGCGGATAATCGTGCGATTACTGTATATACAACTAATACAGATACAACTAATTATATTATCAGTTACAGTATCGGTTTTTATTTACTAATTTGCCTCACTTTATTTGCATCCCTGCAGTAAATAATTCTTATCGATAATAGTTAAAATGTATATTACATTTTAGTGCTTCACGACTGAATGATCATCTGCCTTACGTTATCTCGCAGCTGAAGAGAATGCTACACTGAAAACTACCTTGCGTTATAAAGGGTAAGTGAAACATATCTTAAAAATATCTTTCATACATTTCATTGTGTACATTAAAGAATGTAAGTTTGCCTTTTTCCTGTAATCAATACTTAATAAAGGATTTATTTTTATTTATTTATATACAATTTCATACGTGGTTCGTGATAGTAAACTCGATAGGACACAGTGGCACTATGAACATCCGAATCACTCATCATTCGAACATTCAAATATTTATTCGAATATTAGTATATTCCAAGTAATGTTAACGACGTTAATATGCTTGCCTTTATAGTTAATAATGTCAATTCTTACTTAAAACATACTTCCTTAACAGGACATTGAAGAAAAGGTAGTTGCCAACGGCCATACCATGCTGAATATACCGGTTCTCGTCCGATCACCGAAGTCAAGCAGCATCGGGCCTGGTCAGTACTTGGATGGGTGACCGCCTGGGAACACCAGGTGCTGTTGGTATACTTTTTCTAATTTTGTTTTTCACAAAGACGAATATTCTCACATCGTTCACCACGATAATTTCGTAATCATGCATTACTTAAAACAATTAGCAACGCTTTCCACGCGCTGGTCTTTTTGAGTATTCACCGACAAACCTACGTAGCTACAATAACTCACTCGAAGCCATATGCATTCGCCAACGGCCATACCATGCTGAATATACCGGTTCTCGTCCGATCACCGAAGTCAAGCAGCATCGGGCCTGGTCAGTACTTGGATGGGTGACCGCCTGGGAACACCAGGTGCTGTTGGCATCTCTTTTTCAAATTTCATTATCCTTCAAGTACGAAAATACTAGAAACATTAATTTTATAGTACTTTCAAGAGATAATTTATCAACATTATTTCATAGCGATTAATCGATATTCTAAGCGTTATACCCACTATTTCTTACACTAACAGCCTGTTTATTTGCACGGCACATTAAAATAACCTGATTTCCGATCCGTGTGCACCTACTACTATACTTAACACGGAATGTATTACCACTTTTTAAAAGTAAATTATTATGACTAAGTGTAGATCTCCGGCGAGTAAATGCCTTTCGTATACAAGCACGACACATCTCCGCTATGTGCTTTACTTTTTTACTAACAGCATATAGAAATTGGATTTCAACGTGTTTCTACATAACAGAATGAAGCAAATTTCGTGATTTAACTCTTTCGAATAATGTGTTGGTCCTGACAAGGACCGTTTGAAATGAAAAATCTTGAAGAAGATTTTTACTTAGAGCTTGTGTACTTGGTAACAGCCTTCGTACCCTCACTTACAGCGTGCTTGGCAAGTTCACCAGGCAAAAGAAGGCGCACAGCTGTTTGGATTTCCCGGCTGGTGATAGTTGACCGCTTATTGTAATGGGCCAAACGAGAAGCTTCAGCAGCAATACGCTCGAAGATGTCATTAACAAAGCTGTTCATGATACTCATAGCTTTGCTAGATATGCCAGTGTCAGGATGCACTTGCTTCAAAACTTTGTAGATGTAAATGGCATAGCTCTCCTTCCTCCTCCTCTTCTTCTTCTTATCTCCCTTGGAGATATTCTTTTGGGCTTTACCAGCCTTCTTTGCAGCCTTTCCGCTAGTTTTTGGTGGCATGATGACTCACTCGTTCAGCAAAATTAGATGTGTCCGCAGAAACAGAAACAGAAAAGTTAAAAATAAGGACGCCCCTCGGGAAAGCCCGCGCCCTGACAGAGAGTAAGGCATCAACCATCTATCTACATGCCTCTCCTCACATGCGATTAGTACACTAAAGTATCTGTCGGGTGTAGGTGTATGCCGCGGCTTCTATCTTTTACGAAAGACATTTACACGCGAATCTGTCAATGTGTGAAATAGAAGGAAAGAAGGGTAAAATAGATGATAGGAAAGCGCGAGAGAAGGTTTATTATGTTTTGAGAGAGGGACAAAAAACCTGGAAACCAGGAAAAAACCCCCTATATCGGTCATGCTGCATGCAATAGTATTTACATGGCAAAACCACAGTTGAAGGGTGGCCAAAATCCATGTAAAAGTGTCTGTAGTAATAAATTAATAAATTATCTGTTATATTGCAACCTAGTTTAAAATCTTTTAGTTTTTTAATGCAAATCTGTGTTGTCTGTAGGTGGGGGATTATATTGTTAGTGGGATATCTGTTATTTTTTAAGCATGCAAGTCGGTTCATTGTCCATGGCCAGGCCTGGTCGTCATCTGTTTGCTTCCGTCACAGCTGCTTTATCCCGTGCCTTCCTTCTCAGCTTGCTGTTCCTTCCGCTTTGTTTTCGCATGGTCTGTACTGGTTTTCCTTTTAACTGTGTCGGCAAAAGTCCTTGTGATGTAAAGGTGCCCTGTTGTGGTCTGGAGTGCATTTACTGTATTATCAAAAATCTTCTTGGAGGCGGTTTGTAAAGCTATTGCAAGATTTTTCTGTTGTTGCTGTGGTGTTGTGGTGGTTATTACGTAGGTCATCCATGTTATGATTCTGTTTGTTGCTTCTTCTATTTCTTGTTTGATCCATCTCTGTAATTCCTTGTTGGGTGTTTCCGACTTGTTGGTTTCTTCTTGGTGAGCTGCCTGTTGGTCCTGACAAGAGCCGTTGGTTGTGATTTTTGTTACATCTGTGGGCGTTAGCAGCGGTGGTGGTCTGGTTGGTTGTGTAGCTCTTGGTCTCTTGGGGCAGTTTCCGCTACCAGTACGGTGTGTGTCGCTAATACATGTAGCGCAGAAGTTTCTTTTTCTGGGTGTATTGCAGTCCTCTCTATGTGGTTTCCCACATCGGTTGCAGATTCTTTCGGCTTGGCACCGGTTCTTGAAGTGACCGTATTGGTAGCAGTTATGGCAGGGAAAAGGTCTTGGTACTGTTCTTGACGATTCTACTTTGTAGTGGGTATGCTGAATTTTCACTCCAGATGACAGTAATCTGCTAATTTGTTCCGGGTTTTCTGAGAAGATCCTTAGTAATGGTGTGGGTCCTTTGTCTGATTTTATGCGGGTT
Source organism: Thermobia domestica (assembly GCF_964235325.1). NCBI lineage: Eukaryota > Metazoa > Arthropoda > Insecta > Zygentoma > Lepismatidae > Thermobia > Thermobia domestica. The sequence goes on along the minus strand of NW_027656291.1, from coordinate 63,134 downwards.
ATGCCTCTGAAGTCAATCTTCTGTTTTCTCAGTTCATCTCTTACTTCCTGGACTTCTATGTTTATAGGGACACCTTTGACAACACACGTAAATGTTGCTTCTTTTCTTTCTTTTGTTTTCTGCCTGTATCTGATTGGTTCTGAGCCTTCAGGTTGTTTATTCTTCGTACTTCCATTGGCTTGCAGAGGAGTACGGGTCTCTAACTCTTGCTGCTTCCTGTTTGTGTTTGCTGTTGCTCTGGAATTGTGGTCCTGACAAGGGCCGGGCCCTTGTTTGGCGTCTTCTTTCTTTTGTCTTCTCGACTTCACTAACGTGAAATCATCCTCTTCCTTGTGTTTGTCAGATGTGGCATCGTCTTCAGGAGTAGTTTTGTGGTCCTGATAAGGGCCAGTCTTCTCGCCAGGGTGTGATTTCAGCTTCTGGGTTTTTTGATTTTTCACCTGTATGGGGCTTGGGCTTTTAGCAGACCCGACGTATGGTTCCTCCTCCTGGGTGTGGTTAGTCTTCTCTGTCTGTGATGGGGCTTCTTGTTTTTTATTTGGCGATTTGACCTCTTCTCTGGGATGGGATCCGGTTTGCTTCTCCAATATCTTAGCCTTCGAGCCGAAGTCTGCATCTTGGAAAACTTTCAGGAATCTGTCCCTCGTCGCTTCCGATTTGAAGAGCACTTTGTATGTGGTGTCTTCCACTTGTACAACAAAGAATTCTTCTTTTAGTATTCTCAGGCTGATTACTCTGGTTAGATAAGCTTCTGTGGCTTCTCTGAAGGTCTTCTCTATTGTAACCGGGTCCACTAATGAGAATGAAACGTCTAGATGGGATGTATCACGGACCGTGTCCACATCGATGAATTCTTCATCTTCCTCCTCTGGTGGTCTCTTCGTCGGCGTCCTCTTCCTGGGTCTGGGCATGGCTCTGACGTGTATTCACTTCGTTAAAAAGCACTGAGCTTGGTTTTGGTCCTAGAAAGGGCCACACTTGTTTGGTACACTTCACGTCACTACGTCACAGATTGGGGAGGATGGTCCTTGAAAGGGCCTTTTAGTCACTAAGTGATAGTGTTTTTGCTCCTCTAATGCTATCCCGAGGAGATAGTATTGGGTTCCCGTCAGCCGACTGTCGCCAAAGGCTGTGCAACCTATATGGCCAGCGCGAAGCTTGACTCACAATAGGGGGTCTAGCCGACGGAAAGCAATGCCTATTTCCACAGGAAGCGGTGTGTGTAAGTGTGTTGTGAAATTTTTCTTTATTAAAAATAACGTAAACACTCTCTTCTCTAAATAGACTCTTTGCAGAGTCGTTTTGTATCTCAGTGTTGAGATTTCTTCCCAGCTGGTGATCACACCTCAGTTAACACCGCAAGGTTTACTGGTGTGTCACGGCGTAGTCTTCTTTTCTCTCAGCTTCAATCTTCATAACGACGCTCCATTTAAATTACAGTACGTGTTTCAATTCGCGCCAACTGCCTTGCTTTTCATTTGATGCACTCGGGTGCACGCTTGAAGTAGTAACAAAACTGACTTGATTCATGGGAGGCCGCAATTTTTCCTCTCATCTTATTACGAAAGAATATTGAACAATGTCTGGTCGCGGCAAAGGTGGAAAAGTCAAGGGAAAGAGCAAGTCCCGCTCCAGCAGGGCTGGCCTTCAATTCCCAGTAGGCAGAATCCATCGTCTTTTGCGAAAGGGTAACTATGCCGAACGAGTTGGTGCTGGCGCTCCCGTGTATTTGGCTGCAGTCATGGAATACCTGGCAGCTGAAGTTCTTGAGTTGGCAGGCAACGCTGCTCGTGACAACAAGAAGACTAGGATTATTCCACGTCATCTGCAGTTAGCTATCCGTAACGACGAGGAATTAAACAAGTTGTTGTCTGGAGTTACAATCGCTCAGGGTGGTGTTTTGCCCAACATTCAAGCTGTACTTCTGCCCAAGAAAACTGAGAAGAAGGCATAAATGTAAGACCTATATCTCATACAAATCGGCCCTTATGAGGGCCACAAACCCCTTTATAGAGGAGATTTACGATTGAAATGAATTGTTTTCGATATACAGACTCATCAAAAGTGTCTGAGATAGTTGCTTAGTTTCATTCGAAATTCTCGCTGCTATTCGATTAATTAGTATATGTGTAGTCGTCGATCGTAATTGAAGCCCATAGGAAGTCACACTAACTTTAGAATACTCCAAACAGCGATGTGCTTAGTTCCCACTACATTATTAATTATAAGATCATTACCTTTTGTATTGTCGCTAGCTACATTTTTTTGATATTTGCGTACATCGGGCTCATATTACCCAGAGGACAGGACAGTCGAGCCCAGATTCTCAGCAATGGAAGAAAACCTCATACCACATATTCTCATGTACTTCATGCTAGACAAAGGAATTTCCAACATTCTTAAAGCACTCATGTTTCTCTCTTGCGTTGGCTTGGCTGAAATTACTCTGTTCAATATGTTCTCGACATTTATTATTGTTCATTACTATGCCCCAATGACATCATGAACAGAGCGGATCAGAAAACTTTCCTAAATTTCTTTTGCAACATAGTAATGACATTAAATGCACACTTAAGTACGATTTATTCTTTGCAAGGTCGATATTCATATTTGTGTGATATGTGTTATATGTATATGGTTTGTAATACGCAACTACTCTTATTCTCTGATCTCAGAACTCATTTGCTACTGTGCCCAACGAGCGAGCCTAGGTTTCTTGTAACTACTGCCTTTCTTTAGTAAATAATGTGAAGTATACAATGCATTAACCTACATCTCATATTTGTATTACTCTTTATTTTAGTAACCCGCTACGAAGTGTCATTAATTTACATGTAAATCACAATAGACACTACCGCAAAAGAAAGAAATCGAACCCAAGACCACGTAAACAAGATAAAGGACAAGATTCAGGTTTCTAACGCATTATTCGCCCCTCACAGCACAGTATAGAAGTTGTATAAGCCTCTATACGTACATCCTACTGTCAGAACAGAAATTCCGACTTGCGTTTCGCATCTCTCATGCTCGCTACTTCCAACAAATCGCCAATTTCCAACCAGAACCCCTTCTCCAGCATTAATACTGCTACATGATATGAATACGTATACATGAACGTACATAATGTAAAAAAAAACGTATGATTTTCTCAAATTAATCTCTCTACGTCTGTAATTTAGTGTGCATCAAAAGGCTTTAATGTAGTTACACGAATTCTTATAATCTAACAGAAAATCGCACAAAGTAAATCTTTCCCTTTATATAAATTTGTTGGCTCTGAAAAGAGCCGTTTATGCCAATTTTATATCCAAAATAGGAGGAACCCCAACTTAACCTCCGAAACCGTACAGGGTTCTTCCTTGCCTCTTCAAGGCATACACAACATCCATAGCTGTCACTGTCTTCCTCTTGGCGTGTTCTGTGTATGTAACAGCATCTCTGATTACGTTCTCCAGGAATACTTTCAATACTCCTCGGGTCTCTTCATAAATGAGACCAGAGATACGCTTCACACCACCACGGCGAGCAAGACGCCTAATAGCGGGTTTGGTGATACCCTGGATGTTGTCACGAAGAACTTTACGGTGGCGCTTGGCACCTCCTTTGCCAAGACCCTTGCCTCCTTTTCCACGTCCTGTCATTTCGATATGTTACTGCTTCGCTCACCACACACGAGAAATACAAGCCCAAGCAGCCCAAGACTCGTGGTTTTGTTCCTTCGATCATGCAGGGAAAGCACGGAGGAAAAACACAAAACGTGTCTAAGCCAATGAGAACTGTCCTTTTCGACTGACTTTATCCAATGAGAAATAGCTTGATTTAACGGTTTTGCTCTTTATATAACTTGACTTCATTCAGCGCGCAATTATCAATCAGGACGGAAGCTAAAGCAACTCCACACGGATTGAGAGAAGCAAGCGGTCTCCACGCGCAGAGAAGAATCAGCACACAGGACCACACGAGTCTTTGGAACTGGCAGTGACCGGATAGCTCGCGCTTAATTAGTGATAGTGATAGTGACAGTGTCGTTCAGCGCCGAGTGATAAAGCCACATCCTGTTATGCTAGCTGTCTGAGACTACAGACCAAGACACAACAACCAACTGGTTCTTCTCAGAGCCACCACAGACTTCCTAACTTTACTGACAATCGACTTGGACAGCACTGATCCTATGGATAGTACTCGTCCGGCTCTTATCAGGGCCACTGACTTATGACGTGACCAGGATTGATCGGTTCTTCTCAGAACGGGTCCTTCCGGCTCTTATTAGGGCCACACCTCAGACATAAACTGACTGAATAAAGGATTGTACAGCTCTTGTTAGAGCTGTACCTTCCGGCTCTTTTCAGGGCCAGCGACGAGCTAAATTATTATTTCTCCCTCCCCGACAGAATTGACGACTCACGCACCGAAAGGATTAGTTTGGACTATCAGCTCTCCTGTCCCTCTTGAGTGACCGAGCTTAGAGTAGGCACTCTCGTATGTACAGGCCTTGCCGACAGTCGGAGCGCGAATAGGCTAAACTGATCCCAACGGGACGTCACTATAGGACCCCAACACTAACACCAACACACACACACACACACACAACACAGTTGCTCTGGATACCTTGCGGTGTTATACCAAGGAGCCACTTATACACACAAAAACAAATTAATACAGACCCTCTCACCCCCCCCCTCACCCTAACTGGAAGCGAAGCATACACACACTGAGCTACTGCATACCTTAAAGAAAGAAACAAAATGAAGCCACACAGGAACACCAGAAGTAGAAGCCAGGCGAGCAAGGAAATGCCCAAAGACGAACAGCAACCAGCAAGAAGAAAACAACGAAATCCCGCACAGACTACACCGGAGAGGAACATGCAACCTACACCGGAACGAGACCCGCCGTCGGATGACGATCTGCCACCAGACGCTACTTTCTCTCCTACAACGGGATCACCTAACTCCAGTTACTCGGAAGCCTTGAAATCTCCTAGCTCACCATCGCATCTCGCCCATTCACCTACCAATAAAACAAGACGCACGAACACCAGAAGTGAATACAACTGCAGCTACAGGGACATGCCTATAACAACTCAGGCGCGGATCCGCCCCACAGCAATCGGCAACCAAGATGGGAGAAAGACCAGCGAGCTGATGATACATGACAATCACATAGAAAACTCAGTACCACAAGAGGAGACCAGAGGAAACACACTCAACCCAACGAAGAAAAACACGAAATCCCTCCACCCGAGAGAAGGACCATCTAGCACAGGCGACAACGAGACAAACGAACTCAGCAGCCAACAGAGACCACAAAGCAAGCAAAACAATGTACACAATTCACATGAACGAAGGATCTTCTCTATTGCTATTTTCAACCCAGACCCTCGAAAGACGAACCCAATAACACTAAAGAAAAAGTTTGCAGAAATTAAACCAGCCATCAAAGCCACTATATACAACCTCAATAGAAACAACGGTGTGAAACTAATCTTCAATACTAAAGAAGACAAGACTAAGTTTCTGGATGGATTTACAGTGACGGACTTTGGGGCCAATGCTCAATGGAACACTAATGACTACACAAAACGAACCAACCTGCCACCACAGACGCCACAAGCCACTTTTACATGCGTAGTCCGAGGAGTCCCTGTTCACTTAGACATCGCAGAAATTAAAGAAGATATGATGGAACAACGAATACAATTCACCAATGTTACACGAATGAAATCTGATAGAGGGCCGATCCCACTTCTGAGGATTTTCTCTAGAGACCCAGAGACCATAAACTCACTTATTACCAACGGAATAAATATTGGGATAGCAAGATATAAAGTAGAGAACTCGAAAACCACTGGACGCCCTACACCATGCACACGATGTTTCTCATACGGCCACCACGCAACCAGATGCAACAACGAGGTCACGTGCTACAAATGCGGGAAGAAACACTCACCAAGAACATGCAACTCAGAGGCCACGAAGTCATTCTGCGCAACATGCACAGCTAAAGGACACAGAACCGGAAGTAGCAACTGCCCTGCAAGGCCATACCAGAATGAAGACCACCAAATAAAGAAAGTTATTACACTGCCTAACCAGCAAGACCTCAACAAGGAAACCAGTAATAATGAAGAACACACAGAACCCATAGATGACGAAACGCCACCAGAACATACTACACTGGAGGATACAATGGAGGATCTAAAAAACAAGATACTGCAACTTCAAGACAACATTCTTACATGGGTGAGTAGCACCCTCACTCTAATTCACAAAGATAAGCCCAAGGAACTGATAGACATACTTAGAAGAACAACAGAAGATATATTCAGCGAAAAAATAAACATTATGACTTCCAGAGAAGGCTTTTTGTACGTTGGAAAACAGTACTACCACAGAAACAAAAAACAGAAACCCCACTATAACAAAGATGGCTTCACAAACTCACCAGATCCATCTGATGATGAACAATAAAAAGGAGAAGATCAGCAGTAAGCTCCGAATGATGCTCTTCAACATCGAGGGGGCTCGCCAAAAAACTGCAGAACTAACACAATACGCAAGGGACCACAACATCCACATTATAATACTAAATGAAACAATGCTCCGGAAGAACAACTCACTTCACATTCCAGGCTACAATACAGTCCGACACGATAAAACACAGGCAATAAAAGCTAATGGTGGCACGGCCATATTAATAAAACAGGGCATCAACTACACGGAATATCCTATACCTCCAGATATCAAATGTGACTCCCAAACCCCCATCCTGATCCAAATCCACACAGAAAATCCTTTCTACCTAGCCACACTATATAACTCACCAAACCTAAACGTTGAAAACTCCTTCCCTATCCTAAACTACCTCTCCCAGTTCAGAAGAATTATCGTAGCCTCGGACATAAACAGCCAGCACCAGCTAATAGAAGACCCCATTACCAACAACAATGGAAGAAAGTTAATCGAATATCTAGCCATGACCACATGGATGAATGCCAGAATTCCTGGACCTACCAGGAAAGCACGCAGAATTAACGAAATAGACACCAAGCCCGACAAAATTCTCACGTCACCCCAAATGCTACCAAAAACCGAGTGCCATGCTCCCGACTTCGCCACCGGGTCGGACCATGCCATAATCCCTTTCACAATACATGGGACGCACATGGAAGTAATAAACACAAAAACAATATATAGATATGACAAAACGAACTGGGAAGACTTCAGGAACACAATTAGTGACCAAATAATCAACTTACAAATAGACGCAACCCCGGAATCAATAGAAGCAGCTAATCAACGTCTCACCGAAGCAGTACAAGCAGCTATAGAAGAACACATTCCAAAATCTTGCATCAACCCCCAGGAAGAAAGGCTTCCAGAAGACATCATAATCAAAATCAAAGAGAAAAGAGAACTTCATCGGATACATAAGATCCACCCAAACCCAAACACAAAAAACGCTATTAATAGGCTACAACGGGAAATAAAAGAAGACATCATCAGACACAATGAATCAAAAATAAACAGAATATGTAGTCACCTCGAGGCATTACAAAGAAGTAATCCAAGAAAGTTCTGGAAAACCATCAAAATGAGGTACAGCCGCCGCACAGCAAACCCCAACCCGCACAAGATAGACAACAGAGACTTACCAACTGTAAATGATAAACTACAGTATTTCGAAGACATTATGAGGAGAAAATATGCTCGAGCCAACAACGCAACAGCACAACAAAGAGACATAGAAAACCGAGCACATCTCATTACCAATATTATTAACCACCACCAAAACCTGATAGAGGCTGACAAGCTCGACAATCACCCAGGAGATCACAACATACTACTAAAAGATATCACACATGAAGAAGTAATTAATGTTCTTAGAAAGAAAAAATGCACTGCTCCAGGTCCGGATAGGATCACCGCTCTCCATATCAAGAAATCCCCGGAAACTCTCACCCGCAAACTCACAGACCTATACAACGCCACTCTAGCCACTGGATATATACCAACAGCGTGGAAGCAAGCGCACACTATACTAATCCTGAAGCCAGGGAAACCACCCACACTATCCAATAGTTATAGACCTATTACTCTCACACCCACCTTCTCTAAGCTCATAGAGAAGATAATAGTAAACAGGATCCACCAATACATGGCCGAGAGTAAACAACTCAATAAGCACCAGGCAGGATTCAGGCCAACATATAACACAATCCAGCACACCATAAGAATATTCAATGACGCTCAGGAAGCCTTCAAACGGAAGTACAAATTAGGAGCCATGTTCTTTGACCTGAGCAGTGCATTTGACACTGTGTGGCACGAGGGGCTCTTGTATAAGCTGACAAACCTCAACCTCCCAACAACAATAATACGATGGATCTACTTCTTCCTTAAAAACCGGGAAACAAGACTTAAATTCCAAGATAAGCTGTCGAACCCCATTCCCATAGAGAGAGGCGTTCCTCAGGGATCCACTCTTGCACCACTCTTATACATCGTGTATGTTAACGACACTCCAAAAAACGATAACACTCAGCTGGCATTATACGCAGATGACACGGCCTACTGGACCACATCCCGCATCACCAAGAACATTCTAACTAAGCTAGAAAAACAAGCAGACAGTTTCTCCAAGTGGTGTAAAGAGTGGCATCTGGAGATGAACTCTGCCAAGACTCAGCTACTCATATTATACCCAACAGCCAAAGGCACCAGGAAAAATAAAAACAGAACCATTAAAGTCAACAACGTACGGATCAAGCCTCAAAACAATGCCACCTACCTAGGAATCACGTTCAACAACAGACTGAGTCTACACCAACATACTAAGAAACTAAAAAGTAAGGCAATTAAAATTATGCATTTACTTAAACCAATTCTGAAAAACGCCAACAACTCAGCTCAGGTTAACTCAAGAATCTACAAAACGATTATAAGATCTAATCTCACCTACGGCTCCCCACTCTTCACTAACCAAGACGTCGAAAGACTGAAACGTACGGAAAGGTACTGGATAAGAATAACGATGGGAGAAACACAGACAGATGAGGCATATCAAATATATAAACTCAAAAAGCTCAACGAGTTCATATCGTATCTAAACAGAAAGTTCGCCAATAGATTGATTGAATCAAATTTCTTCAAAGAACACTACGCAACAATACCAAATACAGAAAACCCCAAAACCATTATCGAAACACTAGCAAACATCGCTAAAAACTAAACCAAACCATATATATATATTAAAAAAAAAAAAAAAAAAAAAAAAAAAAAAGTTTTTGGACTCAATGGCGGAGCTTACGAGCGCCTCAACACTGGATTACGGCCAAGCTGTTCCACAGGGAAGATCAAGAAGAAAGATAAATAAACAACGCTAGCTTCCAGTAGAAATCCGATACCTTTAATCCCAACTCCTTTTCACATACCCAATTCCTAGGCCCTCTGATTAGCACCACAAACAAAACACAAATAACACCATGGACAAAGTAGCCCTACTGGCTAGACGTCCCTCCCATTCTGGGAAAACAGACTTTGACTTTGACTTTGACTTTGAGCGCGCAATTATTTGAAACAAGTCGTGACAGTTGCAATGGCACGTACCAAGCAGACAGCTAGGAAATCTACTGGAGGCAAAGCTCCTCGAAAGCAGCTTGCCACCAAAGCTGCAAGAAAGAGTGCTCCAGCTACCGGTGGAGTGAAAAAGCCCCATCGTTACAGGCCTGGTACTGTGGCTCTCCGAGAAATTCGTCGTTACCAGAAGAGCACTGAATTGCTCATCCGCAAGCTGCCCTTCCAACGACTCGTCCGAGAAATTGCACAAGATTTCAAGACAGATCTTCGCTTCCAAAGCTCAGCTGTCATGGCTTTACAGGAGGCAAGTGAAGCTTACCTTGTAGGGCTTTTCGAAGACACCAACTTGTGTGCTATTCACGCAAAGAGAGTCACAATCATGCCTAAGGACATTCAGCTTGCTCGCCGCATCCGTGGGGAACGTGCTTAAGTTTGAAGTTCTGGCACTGAGTTCAAAAACGGTCCTTTTTAGGACCAATACACTACTTAGAGATGCTGTTATCCTAACAAGGATCTTGTCCATACTTGTTATCTTTTTTTTTTAAATTCTCACGCCGTATGTTGCATAGTTAATACATCTACCTTCGTTTTCCTGTCGTTTCGTATATCATCCTATCTTTCAAGTATATTCTTTAGTTTTCCCCTATGTTTACCGATTGATTATCTTCGTTTTATGTGGTCAAGGGTTCGATTTTGCCATATGTTGCATAACTTAACTTCGATTCAACCACTGTTTGCCCTTCTCAACGTTATTAATCTGATAGAACTCGCAGGCGAAATATGTACTTCTTCCAAGGTAGCAAAAGTAATATTATTTTGTCAGAGGTCGCTGCTGTTGAATGCAAACGTTAAACTAAACTTTCTTTAAGTGTCTGTTTGTACTTAACATCAGTTCAATTGTACACCTACATTTCTGCTGGTGTTACTATTTTTCTTTATAGCAATATTACGAATTATAAGACGGTATCCGTGGTTATTAGCGTGTTCCCTTTTCCTAACACTTTCTCATTACACCAGTATTTCCATCATTCATTAGGCGTAATCACCCGTCTCCTTTATCATAAAAATCATAATAGTACGACGTTAAATTGAAACATAGTCTACTTCACTTTCACGAGTTGTAATAAGTTCGAACATTTCTTTCACCCCAGCCTTGAAAAGAGTTGATTTTAGTTTAGTGTCCCTTTCAGCAGCAAGGCTGTTTCAAACGTGGACCTACTTATTAACGTGCAATGCGAAACATTTGAGCTCCCACCGAGAATCGAACCCAGTCAGCCTGCAAAAGTTTTTCTAACAAATGCATTAAGTGCGTTTTCTGTACTGTTTCGCTACTTGAAGATAGGAACAAGGAAAAAGTAAGTGATCACAAATTGACATTACGTAATGTGTTCCCCATTTTTTTTCGAGTACACCATTCTTGACACCCGTGAAAGCTTTCTTTCCCCACCCTCAATTCCCCTCTGTTATAAAGCACTTACATCAAGAAGTGCTTCGGTTAAAAAGAAAACTCAAAGTCCCTTGCGTGTATACTATACATTGCTATGAATGAACATGTGATAATGATAGGAAAAGCACAATTTTACTCTTCTCAAAGTATTTGATGGCTCTAAAAAGAGCCGTTTTAAAATGTCAGATGATTTACTGACACATTTACTTCTTCTTTGGTGCAGCCTTCTTAGCACTTTTCGGTTTTGCTGTAGCCTTCTTTGGCTTCGGGGCCTTTGGCTTCTTGGGAGTTTTTGCCTTCTTCACTTTAGATGGTGATTTCTTAGGTTTGGGAGCAGCAGCCTTTTTCTTTTCACCAGTCTTCTTGGGACGTTTAGCTGCTGGCTTTTTCGCAGGCTTCTTCTCCTTTGATGCTGATCGTTTCGCCTTGGTTGAAGATCCACCTTCAGGCTTCTCCTTCAGCGATGAAGCACTAAGCTTAAACGATCCAGATGCACCTTTTCCCTTGGTCTGAACCAAAGACCCAGAAGCAACTGCACTTCTCAAGTATTTCTTGATAAATGGAGCAAGCTTCTCGGCATCCACTTTGTAGTTCTGAGAGATGTATTTCTTAATAGCTTGCAGTGAACTTCCTCCCCTTTCCTTCAAATTCTTGATGGCGTTGTTCACCATTTCTGATGTTCTTGGATGAGAAGGTGTTGTTTTTGGTTTCTTAGGCTTTGCAGACTTCTTAGGAGAAGCCTGTGCCGGGGCTGCAGGTGCTGATGCCGTATCTGCCATTGCTTTCTGCAATAAACTCAACGATACTGAAGAATGAAATTTTCGCTAGCAGGCAGCGTTGAGTTTGGTTACGGAGCGCGGACCGGATAGAAAGCACTTGCTGAGGCGGGCTGAGGTAAACAGAAGTTCGTAGTTGCCACAACGATAAGTGTGTTTCCTTCTATTTTGATAAACGATTTTTTTCAGGTATTCAATGAATGCACCAGATCCTATTCTTCCTTACTGGCTAGAAGAAACTTTATTCCACATAACTCAAAAGGCATTTGTTTTTATTCGCTTTTCTATTTTATGTTTCAGTCATTGCTAAGTCGGTCACACTACTTTTTCACCCTCCTTGTGCTTATAATTTTCATAATTTAACATGGAAATACTTATCAATAAATAATTATATTACCATGGTAATTAACTTCAATCCTTCCTGTGATTATACGCAAAGTACCATCTTCGTACTGCTTACTATAGTTCAATGAAGGGAATCTATAAAGTAACGCGTGTCGCACACATCTGCCTTGCAAACTCCCTGGCCTACTTCCAATGTATAGACTTTTATTTCAAATCCTGATTTAATTTCATAATTTTCTGTAGATTTTAACATTTTATTACCCAGCTTCTTAATACGAATGACAATCAAGCCTAAATATTTATTCCCTTTAACTTTATTTTTCTTTTTTATTTTGTGCCTTGTTTCATATTTGTTCTTACGTTAGCAATTAACGCACTTACCGTAGTTATGTATGAACAGGTTGTTTCTATATTTATTTTATTCCAAATAAATTAAATATATATACGGATTATTTTATGGTAGTTGATATTTTCTGTTGTTTCCTACGTGAATTGAGGAAACGCACGGACTTTCGCCTAATTCTTGTGCTACTTTCATATGTCTGTATCTGTCGAATGCTGTCGATCTGTCGAAATGTGTATTACTATCTGTCGATTCATCGAGTGAACTGAATTCGTTAACCATTTCACCAGGCGCGCATGCATTTTTTTTTCTTCTAAGGGATCCAAGCTTCGGGGGGCAAGGTTCCAATACTACAAGCCACTATGTCTATATACTATTATTCTGCATTCGAAAACACGATAAATATTCCACTTACTTTTTCACAAAAACATGATACAGACAGAGTACAGATGAAGTGTAAGATCAGATTTATATTGATGATACATCAATATTTTCCCTGTTAATAACTACATTTAATGAGAAAGTCTGCAAATGTATGTTCACTTAGGAACTTTTGCGAGGAGTCCGCACCCGGTGGACACCCCGTGAGTACGCCTCTGCACTTGACTATACTTCGAATTATACTGCAAACAGTTGTATTTTAGTTTCCCCGTTTAGTTCATCGATATCATTAACACAAAGAAAATAGATGTTATAGATGCGTATTCTCAGTTCTCGCTTTATATCCGGACGTCTGCAAAAATCTACTCCTTTTCTTTCTTTCACGCATCCACCAAACTAACAATGATTTGTATTATAATATTTGCGCATAAAATGTATATCTCATACCTTCCATGTTCTCAAGTATTCATAGACAAAAACGGTTATTTTCTGCGAACAAATTGTCCAAACACAGTGCAAATGTCATCTATAGATTGTCCTGGTTCCGTCTGCGTGTACATAACAATGCGTCATAATCATACATTGCACATTAAGGATATCAATTAATCTTCCCAAATTCCTAGATATGCCTGGCAAAAGTTCCGCGTGTTGTAAGGATATTACATTTGTACTACCGACAAGGTGGTATCTTCCAACATTGAAGTTCAATAAACCCCAAATGTGTCGGATATAGTATTTGATTTCTTGTCTCATTGTTTGCGTCAGAGATGTCTTCTCAAGTTAGGATTTACGATACATACAGGATGAGTTGTATATATTGTTGCTGCCAGCTCTATATTAATCCCATATTTGTAAACGAATAAAAACAGTATTCTAATTATAACAATGTGCTCACAATTAATTTTATTCTTAATTGTTATACGTATTGTTGATTAAAAATGAAAATGTTGCTAAGTGAATTTTATTAATATTTTCTGTTGCGTGATATAGGAAGTGAGTGAAATATTGGAGGAATATAGTGTGCGTAGCAGATGATGTGCAGTGGCTTTGGATCGCCTGTGATAAGGTAAGGCATTTGCTATTTTAATTAACGCATTTTATATACTGTAATCCTAATTATTTTTATGTGAATGTGCTTACTACTTGTGTATTCAGTGGGACCGATGTTTTAATATGTATGGTCAAGCAGTGTCGAGCCTGGTCAGTGTGTGGATAGGTGACCATTTTTTGTAAATCGATAACATTTAACTTTTGTAAACACGGATGAAGTAGAAGTATATTTATTTTATTTTTTACCTCAAATATGTAGGACACTTCTCCTTTGTACATCAATTATTATTATTAGTTCAACTTGTTTACAAGTTAAATGAAAAGAATAGTCGTTATCGTGTGATGATTGTGCTCATTAGGCTAAAGAAGACTCGTGATAAGAAAGAAAAGAAGAACGGTGCTCAAGTTTCGTCACAGCATATTCTCAAAAATTTACAGGCAAAATTCAGTGTTCTGCATGAAAAGGCATATTTGTACGAAAAAAAAAAAAATTCTGCAGACGACAGAATTAAATAAAGTAATACACATGTATTTTAGAGTTACTGGTGTAAAATCATTACAAGTGCTTTGCCAGGTGGCCAATAAAAAGCACGAATACTATTTAAGGGAGCCAAAACAGGAGAAAGCTGGGGGCCTGAGCGATAGCAAGAATGTGCGTCCAAAGTGAACAGGAGCGAAGGCGACGCGGGTATACGTATAAGCAAGGGTAGTGGAAACCAGTTAGTTTTCGAGTTTCAATAGCACTTGTCATGCATCCATACTAGTAGCGCCCCGCTTGTAAACATTAAGTACACTATGCAAGAATACACCGCCGGTGGAAAATAGTACCTAATACAGTTATCTTTCATATATACTGACTTATTTTACAGTAGTAACCCAACACTAGTAAACGTAAAATAAAAGTGTATAACTTTATATTTAATTCTATCGCCTGGCTTAGTTTTTCACCTGTAAGATGTACTTATTTAGAGCAAGTTTCTTAACTAGCAAATTAAACCGAGAACCACAGCAACCATATATATATTCTTATGATGTACTTTTCTTTGAGTGGTGTTCTCTGTCTATTGAATAACATTTTCTCAGTTTAATGCTAGCAAAAAACAAAACAAAATCAAAGTGTTTCTATATAAATTTAGTTCACCGTGTTGTAATATCACATGGAATTGAAAAACGAATAGTCGAACCTCTGCTATCTCGATCAAACTTCTCAGGATGATATACTGACTTACCGCAGAAGTTCGACTGAATACGTTTCTCAGTTCCATGGGAGAACCTGGAGAAGCAAAAGCCTGCGCAACGGAAAATACTAAATAAACTTGTAGAGCAGGTCAAGATGTATCATCATGCCAAGTTTCATTCAGATCAGAGAAGTTTGGCTGCAGCCATTTTCATTACAAAGCACAAAATGGATGGTCCCTAACCTCGAGAATCTTCACAATTGTCGACGAGTTGAACTGCACTCATCTGATCAAAATCAAACTTAAAATGACAGTTCACTTTCAACTGTTAAATAATATGATATGCAGGCTTCTGCTTTCCTAGTTACAGTCTATCCACTGTGGTATGCATATTAGTACAAATGTGAGAGTGCATATTTATTAAAGATTTGCTTCAAAAAGCGATGAAAGACATAGGCATTGCCGCGGGCGGTGATAACAAGATGCCGGAAAACGAACAAGCAGAAAGAATATGGGCTGAAGAAGTGTAAACGACGACGCGGCGGCCCGTAAAGGTGTTGCCGTCCTATTAAATGAATAATATCAAAAGAAAGAAAAAAAAAGTAAAAAATTTCGCGCTCGTAATCAAGACAGAAAGCAACTAAAGGAAATCTTTGTTTTACGTCCCACGTTATGCCGCTTAGGCTAAAAGAGGCGCTGATTATGAGAAATGATTGAAATGGTGGTGGAATGAAGAAAGTGGGAGGAAACGGGAGAACCCCGCGGTAACCCACCGCACATAGTTTTTGTCCACCATAAAGTTAACTTGGCGGGGGCTCAAGACAGAAAGACGGTTGGAAAAACAAATAAACGATGTTGCATCCCGTAAAAATGTTCGCGACCTATGAAATCAATATTTTTTCTTAAAGAAAAAAAAGAATTAAAAAGAGAAAAAAAGGTCAAAATTTCGCGCTCGCTTCGCTCGCGATCAGCAGAGAAAAGAGGACGTGACGCACCCCTAAAAGTGTTGGCGACCGATTGAATAAATATTGTGGGTAAAAAAAAAAAAAAAAAAAAAAAAAAAGTCAAAAATTTCGCGCTCGCTTCGCTCGCGATCAGCACAGAAAGAAGGACGTGACGCGCCCCTAAAGGTGTTGGCAACCGATTCAATACATATTGTCGGTAAAAAAAAAAAAAAAAAAAAAAAAAAAAAAAAAAAAAAACGCTCGCTTCGCTCGCGATCGACATGAAAAAGGCAACGACGTGACGCCCCGTAAAATTGTCGGCGACCTATTCAATCAATATATTCGGTTGAAAAACAAAGTCAAAAGTTTCCCAATCGCTTCCCTCCCGATCGACATAAAAAAAAAGGCAACCCCTTCACCTCTCCTTATGCATTCATCAGTAAACATACAACCATAGATCACAATACCACTCACATCACCTATCAGTTCTCCACGTCCATCAAGATCCAATCATCGCCCTGGCCC
Source organism: Thermobia domestica (assembly GCF_964235325.1). Lineage (NCBI taxonomy): Eukaryota > Metazoa > Arthropoda > Insecta > Zygentoma > Lepismatidae > Thermobia > Thermobia domestica. The sequence goes on along the minus strand of NW_027656291.1, from coordinate 46,567 downwards.
TTTATGATGATACACAACATTACATGTTATTGTGTGCATTGCCCCGCGTTACAATACATGACCAAAAAAAAGAGAAAAAGAGCTGCACTGCCTTCAGTGTAGACATGTTCGTATTCGTAGAAAATGATTTTAGGTACACGATAGTACAGTAATCTATCTTCACATGCTTCAGATGTGAACGATACCTACACATGAAGAGGGCTCCCGAGGTTTCCTTTTCCAATAGGATGGAGCTCCACCACACTTGCAGAATGACGAGAAGTTATGTTAATAAATATATCCCAGAGTGTTTCGTAACTCGCCCTTGGTCCTAATGATGAAGCGTTCTTCAGATGGCCCCGATGTCTCCACACATGATACTATGCGACTTCTTTTCACGAGGCTCTCAAAGATCACGTTTGTGTCCTAACATTCTCTGCAGATATGACACAGCTGCGATAGCGGATCACAGAAGCCTTTCCTCTCCTTACAAGAGACGTGTTCATTCGAGTATGTGAGTAATTCGACTATCGATTAAATATCTCCCGTGTCACGATAGTAGTCACTTTCAATTCTTCTAACGAAGGTAAGAAAAAATGCTATACAAACTTCCTTTCGGTATATAAAGGATTAGGGGCCCAGAGAATATTTTCTTTCAAGAGGATACATTCTTTTTCGAACACCCTGTATATAGATCCTCTAATTATAACTGCAAACAAAATGTTGATTTTGCAATTGCTTCCATGAGAGAATATTCTGTGCACTTTCTTTCTGAAGGGCCGGGCCTAAACGTTTTCCTTAATCATTAAATTTAGTAGTTATCTACAATTACATAGTTTTCCATTGTTCTCAAAATAAAGATTTTTCTCTATGAATTGTTGAATGTTGCTAGGGATATTGAAGTAATTCTTTTTAGTGTTTTTTTCTTTACAATAATGTACTGAACGCCTGCATTAAGGAAGTTCGTGTGTCCATCTTGCAAAATGTTTCGTCTTTTTTCATGCCCACTAAGGTAAATATTCATTTTGCTCTTTTCTCTGTATGCAAACCACATTTCTTAAAGGCAACATTTTCATACAAATGTAGTACTAAAAACTTCTAATTGGCAACATCTGGGCTGCGAAGAGGAAAAAGAAAGAAATCTCGTACGTATTCGCGCGCAATTCGGAATTAGCCAATGAAAAGCACAAAAGCGGCCACCATCTCTCTCTCTTTCTTATTAACGGTTTTGTACTTTCTGCAGTTCTATCAGTGCTGCTAACCTCTTACTATATCATTGAATATGTATGTTTAGATATATATATATATATATATATATATATTTTTTTTTTTACAAAAAATCATACTACTACGGAATAATATTAAATGCCTTTAAACCCTCATTTCTGTTTGCACTTTCTGTTACACTACCTTCCCCGAACTTCTTTCAAGTTATTAAGTGCAGAACGGGGAGTTATACATATTTACTTGCGCTTTGACAATATCTGCACATTGTGTAATAATAGGAGACGTATAAAATAAAACTATATACTAATACGTATATATATATATATATATATATATATATATATATATATATATACAGTACACATTCCACTATCCGAGGCTTTCCTTTTCTTTTCTTGCTGACGATAAATTACGCTTTTAGAAATGTTGTCTGAAAACAATAAGAATATGTGCAAAAAATACAATCAGAGGTAGAGGTCTTTAACAGGAAATAAGCAAGGGAGTTGAAAAATTTTTTATGCATGTAAAAAATATAGACATGAACCAACTTGTGAAATAAAAAGACCAGAAAACTACTCTTTCTAAATTATGTGTAAACTTTTTACCGAAAACGAAAGTTGCACGAAAGACTTTTTGTCCGTTTTTTGGCCTCCGGTGCTTGGGGTCCCTGATTCAATCCCAGCTCGTGCCGTGTGAACTTTGTCGTGCATAAAGACCGTGCTCATGGGTTTTCTCGGGTTTCTCCCGTTTCCTCCCACTTTCTTCATTCAGTACTCATCATCACCGTCTCCTTTAGCGTAACCGGTATAAGTATGCGACGTAAATCTAAATATTTCATTTCATTTCCCTTTTCTGCTCATACTGCTGATTATGCGCGATTATGCCAACATCCAACTCCGCGGATAATCGTGCGATTACTGTATATACAACTAATACAGATACAACTAATTATATTATCAGTTACAGTATCGGTTTTTATTTACTAATTTGCCTCACTTTATTTGCATCCCTGCAGTAAATAATTCTTATCGATAATAGTTAAAATGTATATTACATTTTAGTGCTTCACGACTGAATGATCATCTGCCTTACGTTATCTCGCAGCTGAAGAGAATGCTACACTGAAAACTACCTTGCGTTATAAAGGGTAAGTGAAACATATCTTAAAAATATCTTTCATACATTTCATTGTGTACATTAAAGAATGTAAGTTTGCCTTTTTCCTGTAATCAATACTTAATAAAGGATTTATTTTTATTTATTTATATACAATTTCATACGTGGTTCGTGATAGTAAACTCGATAGGACACAGTGGCACTATGAACATCCGAATCACTCATCATTCGAACATTCAAATATTTATTCGAATATTAGTATATTCCAAGTAATGTTAACGACGTTAATATGCTTGCCTTTATAGTTAATAATGTCAATTCTTACTTAAAACATACTTCCTTAACAGGACATTGAAGAAAAGGTAGTTGCCAACGGCCATACCATGCTGAATATACCGGTTCTCGTCCGATCACCGAAGTCAAGCAGCATCGGGCCTGGTCAGTACTTGGATGGGTGACCGCCTGGGAACACCAGGTGCTGTTGGTATACTTTTTCTAATTTTGTTTTTCACAAAGACGAATATTCTCACATCGTTCACCACGATAATTTCGTAATCATGCATTACTTAAAACAATTAGCAACGCTTTCCACGCGCTGGTCTTTTTGAGTATTCACCGACAAACCTACGTAGCTACAATAACTCACTCGAAGCCATATGCATTCGCCAACGGCCATACCATGCTGAATATACCGGTTCTCGTCCGATCACCGAAGTCAAGCAGCATCGGGCCTGGTCAGTACTTGGATGGGTGACCGCCTGGGAACACCAGGTGCTGTTGGCATCTCTTTTTCAAATTTCATTATCCTTCAAGTACGAAAATACTAGAAACATTAATTTTATAGTACTTTCAAGAGATAATTTATCAACATTATTTCATAGCGATTAATCGATATTCTAAGCGTTATACCCACTATTTCTTACACTAACAGCCTGTTTATTTGCACGGCACATTAAAATAACCTGATTTCCGATCCGTGTGCACCTACTACTATACTTAACACGGAATGTATTACCACTTTTTAAAAGTAAATTATTATGACTAAGTGTAGATCTCCGGCGAGTAAATGCCTTTCGTATACAAGCACGACACATCTCCGCTATGTGCTTTACTTTTTTACTAACAGCATATAGAAATTGGATTTCAACGTGTTTCTACATAACAGAATGAAGCAAATTTCGTGATTTAACTCTTTCGAATAATGTGTTGGTCCTGACAAGGACCGTTTGAAATGAAAAATCTTGAAGAAGATTTTTACTTAGAGCTTGTGTACTTGGTAACAGCCTTCGTACCCTCACTTACAGCGTGCTTGGCAAGTTCACCAGGCAAAAGAAGGCGCACAGCTGTTTGGATTTCCCGGCTGGTGATAGTTGACCGCTTATTGTAATGGGCCAAACGAGAAGCTTCAGCAGCAATACGCTCGAAGATGTCATTAACAAAGCTGTTCATGATACTCATAGCTTTGCTAGATATGCCAGTGTCAGGATGCACTTGCTTCAAAACTTTGTAGATGTAAATGGCATAGCTCTCCTTCCTCCTCCTCTTCTTCTTCTTATCTCCCTTGGAGATATTCTTTTGGGCTTTACCAGCCTTCTTTGCAGCCTTTCCGCTAGTTTTTGGTGGCATGATGACTCACTCGTTCAGCAAAATTAGATGTGTCCGCCGATTTATCGACTTCATTTAAATTACAGTACGTGTTTCAATTCGCGCCAACTGCCTTGCTTTTCATTTGATGCACTCGGGTGCACGCTTGAAGTAGTAACAAAACTGACTTGATTCATGGGAGGCCGCAATTTTTCCTCTCATCTTATTACGAAAGAATATTGAACAATGTCTGGTCGCGGCAAAGGTGGAAAAGTCAAGGGAAAGAGCAAGTCCCGCTCCAGCAGGGCTGGCCTTCAATTCCCAGTAGGCAGAATCCATCGTCTTTTGCGAAAGGGTAACTATGCCGAACGAGTTGGTGCTGGCGCTCCCGTGTATTTGGCTGCAGTCATGGAATACCTGGCAGCTGAAGTTCTTGAGTTGGCAGGCAACGCTGCTCGTGACAACAAGAAGACTAGGATTATTCCACGTCATCTGCAGTTAGCTATCCGTAACGACGAGGAATTAAACAAGTTGTTGTCTGGAGTTACAATCGCTCAGGGTGGTGTTTTGCCCAACATTCAAGCTGTACTTCTGCCCAAGAAAACTGAGAAGAAGGCATAAATGTAAGACCTATATCTCATACAAATCGGCCCTTATGAGGGCCACAAACCCCTTTATAGAGGAGATTTACGATTGAAATGAATTGTTTTCGATATACAGACTCATCAAAAGTGTCTGAGATAGTTGCTTAGTTTCATTCGAAATTCTCGCTGCTATTCGATTAATTAGTATATGTGTAGTCGTCGATCGTAATTGAAGCCCATAGGAAGTCACACTAACTTTAGAATACTCCAAACAGCGATGTGCTTAGTTCCCACTACATTATTAATTATAAGATCATTACCTTTTGTATTGTCGCTAGCTACATTTTTTTGATATTTGCGTACATCGGGCTCATATTACCCAGAGGACAGGACAGTCGAGCCCAGATTCTCAGCAATGGAAGAAAACCTCATACCACATATTCTCATGTACTTCATGCTAGACAAAGGAATTTCCAACATTCTTAAAGCACTCATGTTTCTCTCTTGCGTTGGCTTGGCTGAAATTACTCTGTTCAATATGTTCTCGACATTTATTATTGTTCATTACTATGCCCCAATGACATCATGAACAGAGCGGATCAGAAAACTTTCCTAAATTTCTTTTGCAACATAGTAATGACATTAAATGCACACTTAAGTACGATTTATTCTTTGCAAGGTCGATATTCATATTTGTGTGATATGTGTTATATGTATATGGTTTGTAATACGCAACTACTCTTATTCTCTGATCTCAGAACTCATTTGCTACTGTGCCCAACGAGCGAGCCTAGGTTTCTTGTAACTACTGCCTTTCTTTAGTAAATAATGTGAAGTATACAATGCATTAACCTACATCTCATATTTGTATTACTCTTTATTTTAGTAACCCGCTACGAAGTGTCATTAATTTACATGTAAATCACAATAGACACTACCGCAAAAGAAAGAAATCGAACCCAAGACCACGTAAACAAGATAAAGGACAAGATTCAGGTTTCTAACGCATTATTCGCCCCTCACAGCACAGTATAGAAGTTGTATAAGCCTCTATACGTACATCCTACTGTCAGAACAGAAATTCCGACTTGCGTTTCGCATCTCTCATGCTCGCTACTTCCAACAAATCGCCAATTTCCAACCAGAACCCCTTCTCCAGCATTAATACTGCTACATGATATGAATACGTATACATGAACGTACATAATGTAAAAAAAAACGTATGATTTTCTCAAATTAATCTCTCTACGTCTGTAATTTAGTGTGCATCAAAAGGCTTTAATGTAGTTACACGAATTCTTATAATCTAACAGAAAATCGCACAAAGTAAATCTTTCCCTTTATATAAATTTGTTGGCTCTGAAAAGAGCCGTTTATGCCAATTTTATATCCAAAATAGGAGGAACCCCAACTTAACCTCCGAAACCGTACAGGGTTCTTCCTTGCCTCTTCAAGGCATACACAACATCCATAGCTGTCACTGTCTTCCTCTTGGCGTGTTCTGTGTATGTAACAGCATCTCTGATTACGTTCTCCAGGAATACTTTCAATACTCCTCGGGTCTCTTCATAAATGAGACCAGAGATACGCTTCACACCACCACGGCGAGCAAGACGCCTAATAGCGGGTTTGGTGATACCCTGGATGTTGTCACGAAGAACTTTACGGTGGCGCTTGGCACCTCCTTTGCCAAGACCCTTGCCTCCTTTTCCACGTCCTGTCATTTCGATATGTTACTGCTTCGCTCACCACACACGAGAAATACAAGCCCAAGCAGCCCAAGACTCGTGGTTTTGTTCCTTCGATCATGCAGGGAAAGCACGGAGGAAAAACACAAAACGTGTCTAAGCCAATGAGAACTGTCCTTTTCGACTGACTTTATCCAATGAGAAATAGCTTGATTTAACGGTTTTGCTCTTTATATAACTTGACTTAAGACTTCCGCTAATAAGGCTTTTCTCTTCAAATACAGAAACCATTAGCAGCTTAATTGCGAAGGGTATCATCATTAACAACAAGAAACATCGAGTTGAGGCATCAAGATCGGCGGCACGACCTACACCATGTTACAATTGTTACAAATACGACCATCTAACCCATCTCTGTACGCAGAGTAGAGTCTGTTTTCGTTGTGGCGATAGTCACACTTCACCTTGTGGAAGACCAATTAACCGAATGTTCTGCGCCACCTGTAAGACAATAGGACACCGCACAGGAAGCAGTGACTGCCCCAAGAGGCCACACTTCACAGAAAGAAGACAAATCATCCCAAACATTTTGAATACAACAGAATTCCCACCACTACCAGAAACTGGCCCTTGCAAGGATCACCACCAGACCTCCACAATTCCAGAAGATGAAGAAGCAGAAGAACCCGACCAGCAACAGACCACTCCAAATTCAGATTTTCAAGACCAAATTAACGAAGCAATAGAACGAGCCACAAATTCCATCATGAAATGGGTAGCATCAATACTTGCAATAGTAACAGAACCCCCGAAACAAAAAACACTCCATCAGGCCATTTCTCAAGCCACCAGACAAATTTTTCGAAAACAGTTAAATATTCTCACAACCACTCATGGCAATATCTATATCACTCATAAAAATTTATCCCCATTTCCACAGAAAAACAACACATCTAATTCTTCTCACATCACATAAATCATCCCACCTACATTAACACACACACAATGTTTTTGAACTCAATGCCGAAAACTTCTCTCTTCGGCACTCTTCACGGATTCACAAAGAGAAGAAGATAGAAGATCAAAAGCTCCAACCAAGAAGATAAGAAGACTTTCAACGGCCAAGTACAGGACCACGAACAGGACCATCTACCTGATGGACGCACTTATGCATCGGCTTCACTCAACATCGGAAGCACACAATCAGCAGACCCAAGAACAGAAGCCTTCGTGTTAAGACTTGTTGAGACCAGTTGTGCGCTTATCATCGCTGCTACCAACTCATCACATCAATTTATTAATATTTTCTCTGGATGAAGTAGCTAATAGCTAATATATCCTTCCATCTTCTGATGGTAAACAGACTATGCCTATGCCTATGCCTATGCCTATGCCTTCGTGTTAAGACTTGTTGAGACCAGTTGTGCGCTTATCATCGCTGCTACCAACTCATCACATCAATTTATTAATATTTTCTCTGGATGAAGTAGCTAATAGCTAATATATCCTTCCATCTTCTGATGGTAAACAGACTATGCCTATGCCTATGCCTATATCAGCGCGCAATTATTTGAAACAAGTCGTGACAGTTGCAATGGCACGTACCAAGCAGACAGCTAGGAAATCTACTGGAGGCAAAGCTCCTCGAAAGCAGCTTGCCACCAAAGCTGCAAGAAAGAGTGCTCCAGCTACCGGTGGAGTGAAAAAGCCCCATCGTTACAGGCCTGGTACTGTGGCTCTCCGAGAAATTCGTCGTTACCAGAAGAGCACTGAATTGCTCATCCGCAAGCTGCCCTTCCAACGACTCGTCCGAGAAATTGCACAAGATTTCAAGACAGATCTTCGCTTCCAAAGCTCAGCTGTCATGGCTTTACAGGAGGCAAGTGAAGCTTACCTTGTAGGGCTTTTCGAAGACACCAACTTGTGTGCTATTCACGCAAAGAGAGTCACAATCATGCCTAAGGACATTCAGCTTGCTCGCCGCATCCGTGGGGAACGTGCTTAAGTTTGAAGTTCTGGCACTGAGTTCAAAAACGGTCCTTTTTAGGACCAATACACTACTTAGAGATGCTGTTATCCTAACAAGGATCTTGTCCATACTTGTTATCTTTTTTTTTTAAATTCTCACGCCGTATGTTGCATAGTTAATACATCTACCTTCGTTTTCCTGTCGTTTCGTATATCATCCTATCTTTCAAGTATATTCTTTAGTTTTCCCCTATGTTTACCGATTGATTATCTTCGTTTTATGTGGTCAAGGGTTCGATTTTGCCATATGTTGCATAACTTAACTTCGATTCAACCACTGTTTGCCCTTCTCAACGTTATTAATCTGATAGAACTCGCAGGCGAAATATGTACTTCTTCCAAGGTAGCAAAAGTAATATTATTTTGTCAGAGGTCGCTGCTGTTGAATGCAAACGTTAAACTAAACTTTCTTTAAGTGTCTGTTTGTACTTAACATCAGTTCAATTGTACACCTACATTTCTGCTGGTGTTACTATTTTTCTTTATAGCAATATTACGAATTATAAGACGGTATCCGTGGTTATTAGCGTGTTCCCTTTTCCTAACACTTTCTCATTACACCAGTATTTCCATCATTCATTAGGCGTAATCACCCGTCTCCTTTATCATAAAAATCATAATAGTACGACGTTAAATTGAAACATAGTCTACTTCACTTTCACGAGTTGTAATAAGTTCGAACATTTCTTTCACCCCAGCCTTGAAAAGAGTTGATTTTAGTTTAGTGTCCCTTTCAGCAGCAAGGCTGTTTCAAACGTGGACCTACTTATTAACGTGCAATGCGAAACATTTGAGCTCCCACCGAGAATCGAACCCAGTCAGCCTGCAAAAGTTTTTCTAACAAATGCATTAAGTGCGTTTTCTGTACTGTTTCGCTACTTGAAGATAGGAACAAGGAAAAAGTAAGTGATCACAAATTGACATTACGTAATGTGTTCCCCATTTTTTTTCGAGTACACCATTCTTGACACCCGTGAAAGCTTTCTTTCCCCACCCTCAATTCCCCTCTGTTATAAAGCACTTACATCAAGAAGTGCTTCGGTTAAAAAGAAAACTCAAAGTCCCTTGCGTGTATACTATACATTGCTATGAATGAACATGTGATAATGATAGGAAAAGCACAATTTTACTCTTCTCAAAGTATTTGATGGCTCTAAAAAGAGCCGTTTTAAAATGTCAGATGATTTACTGACACATTTACTTCTTCTTTGGTGCAGCCTTCTTAGCACTTTTCGGTTTTGCTGTAGCCTTCTTTGGCTTCGGGGCCTTTGGCTTCTTGGGAGTTTTTGCCTTCTTCACTTTAGATGGTGATTTCTTAGGTTTGGGAGCAGCAGCCTTTTTCTTTTCACCAGTCTTCTTGGGACGTTTAGCTGCTGGCTTTTTCGCAGGCTTCTTCTCCTTTGATGCTGATCGTTTCGCCTTGGTTGAAGATCCACCTTCAGGCTTCTCCTTCAGCGATGAAGCACTAAGCTTAAACGATCCAGATGCACCTTTTCCCTTGGTCTGAACCAAAGACCCAGAAGCAACTGCACTTCTCAAGTATTTCTTGATAAATGGAGCAAGCTTCTCGGCATCCACTTTGTAGTTCTGAGAGATGTATTTCTTAATAGCTTGCAGTGAACTTCCTCCCCTTTCCTTCAAATTCTTGATGGCGTTGTTCACCATTTCTGATGTTCTTGGATGAGAAGGTGTTGTTTTTGGTTTCTTAGGCTTTGCAGACTTCTTAGGAGAAGCCTGTGCCGGGGCTGCAGGTGCTGATGCCGTATCTGCCATTGCTTTCTGCAATAAACTCAACGATACTGAAGAATGAAATTTTCGCTAGCAGGCAGCGTTGAGTTTGGTTACGGAGCGCGGACCGGATAGAAAGCACTTGCTGAGGCGGGCTGAGGTAAACAGAAGTTCGTAGTTGCCACAACGATAAGTGTGTTTCCTTCTATTTTGATAAACGATTTTTTTCAGGTATTCAATGAATGCACCAGATCCTATTCTTCCTTACTGGCTAGAAGAAACTTTATTCCACATAACTCAAAAGGCATTTGTTTTTATTCGCTTTTCTATTTTATGTTTCAGTCATTGCTAAGTCGGTCACACTACTTTTTCACCCTCCTTGTGCTTATAATTTTCATAATTTAACATGGAAATACTTATCAATAAATAATTATATTACCATGGTAATTAACTTCAATCCTTCCTGTGATTATACGCAAAGTACCATCTTCGTACTGCTTACTATAGTTCAATGAAGGGAATCTATAAAGTAACGCGTGTCGCACACATCTGCCTTGCAAACTCCCTGGCCTACTTCCAATGTATAGACTTTTATTTCAAATCCTGATTTAATTTCATAATTTTCTGTAGATTTTAACATTTTATTACCCAGCTTCTTAATACGAATGACAATCAAGCCTAAATATTTATTCCCTTTAACTTTATTTTTCTTTTTTATTTTGTGCCTTGTTTCATATTTGTTCTTACGTTAGCAATTAACGCACTTACCGTAGTTATGTATGAACAGGTTGTTTCTATATTTATTTTATTCCAAATAAATTAAATATATATACGGATTATTTTATGGTAGTTGATATTTTCTGTTGTTTCCTACGTGAATTGAGGAAACGCACGGACTTTCGCCTAATTCTTGTGCTACTTTCATATGTCTGTATCTGTCGAATGCTGTCGATCTGTCGAAATGTGTATTACTATCTGTCGATTCATCGAGTGAACTGAATTCGTTAACCATTTCACCAGGCGCGCATGCATTTTTTTTTCTTCTAAGGGATCCAAGCTTCGGGGGGCAAGGTTCCAATACTACAAGCCACTATGTCTATATACTATTATTCTGCATTCGAAAACACGATAAATATTCCACTTACTTTTTCACAAAAACATGATACAGACAGAGTACAGATGAAGTGTAAGATCAGATTTATATTGATGATACATCAATATTTTCCCTGTTAATAACTACATTTAATGAGAAAGTCTGCAAATGTATGTTCACTTAGGAACTTTTGCGAGGAGTCCGCACCCGGTGGACACCCCGTGAGTACGCCTCTGCACTTGACTATACTTCGAATTATACTGCAAACAGTTGTATTTTAGTTTCCCCGTTTAGTTCATCGATATCATTAACACAAAGAAAATAGATGTTATAGATGCGTATTCTCAGTTCTCGCTTTATATCCGGACGTCTGCAAAAATCTACTCCTTTTCTTTCTTTCACGCATCCACCAAACTAACAATGATTTGTATTATAATATTTGCGCATAAAATGTATATCTCATACCTTCCATGTTCTCAAGTATTCATAGACAAAAACGGTTATTTTCTGCGAACAAATTGTCCAAACACAGTGCAAATGTCATCTATAGATTGTCCTGGTTCCGTCTGCGTGTACATAACAATGCGTCATAATCATACATTGCACATTAAGGATATCAATTAATCTTCCCAAATTCCTAGATATGCCTGGCAAAAGTTCCGCGTGTTGTAAGGATATTACATTTGTACTACCGACAAGGTGGTATCTTCCAACATTGAAGTTCAATAAACCCCAAATGTGTCGGATATAGTATTTGATTTCTTGTCTCATTGTTTGCGTCAGAGATGTCTTCTCAAGTTAGGATTTACGATACATACAGGATGAGTTGTATATATTGTTGCTGCCAGCTCTATATTAATCCCATATTTGTAAACGAATAAAAACAGTATTCTAATTATAACAATGTGCTCACAATTAATTTTATTCTTAATTGTTATACGTATTGTTGATTAAAAATGAAAATGTTGCTAAGTGAATTTTATTAATATTTTCTGTTGCGTGATATAGGAAGTGAGTGAAATATTGGAGGAATATAGTGTGCGTAGCAGATGATGTGCAGTGGCTTTGGATCGCCTGTGATAAGGTAAGGCATTTGCTATTTTAATTAACGCATTTTATATACTGTAATCCTAATTATTTTTATGTGAATGTGCTTACTACTTGTGTATTCAGTGGGACCGATGTTTTAATATGTATGGTCAAGCAGTGTCGAGCCTGGTCAGTGTGTGGATAGGTGACCATTTTTTGTAAATCGATAACATTTAACTTTGTAAACACGGATGAAGTAGAAGTATATTTATTTTATTTTTTACCTCAAATATGTAGGACACTTCTCCTTTGTACATCAATTATTATTATTAGTTCAACTTGTTTACAAGTTAAATGAAAAGAATAGTCGTTATCGTGTGATGATTGTGCTCATTAGGCTAAAGAAGACTCGTGATAAGAAAGAAAAGAAGAACGGTGCTCAAGTTTCGTCACAGCATATTCTCAAAAATTTACAGGCAAAATTCAGTGTTCTGCATGAAAAGGCATATTTGTACGAAAAAAAAAAAAATTCTGCAGACGACAGAATTAAATAAAGTAATACACATGTATTTTAGAGTTACTGGTGTAAAATCATTACAAGTGCTTTGCCAGGTGGCCAATAAAAAGCACGAATACTATTTAAGGGAGCCAAAACAGGAGAAAGCTGGGGGCCTGAGCGATAGCAAGAATGTGCGTCCAAAGTGAACAGGAGCGAAGGCGACGCGGGTATACGTATAAGCAAGGGTAGTGGAAACCAGTTAGTTTTCGAGTTTCAATAGCACTTGTCATGCATCCATACTAGTAGCGCCCCGCTTGTAAACATTAAGTACACTATGCAAGAATACACCGCCGGTGGAAAATAGTACCTAATACAGTTATCTTTCATATATACTGACTTATTTTACAGTAGTAACCCAACACTAGTAAACGTAAAATAAAAGTGTATAACTTTATATTTAATTCTATCGCCTGGCTTAGTTTTTCACCTGTAAGATGTACTTATTTAGAGCAAGTTTCTTAACTAGCAAATTAAACCGAGAACCACAGCAACCATATATATATTCTTATGATGTACTTTTCTTTGAGTGGTGTTCTCTGTCTATTGAATAACATTTTCTCAGTTTAATGCTAGCAAAAAACAAAACAAAATCAAAGTGTTTCTATATAAATTTAGTTCACCGTGTTGTAATATCACATGGAATTGAAAAACGAATAGTCGAACCTCTGCTATCTCGATCAAACTTCTCAGGATGATATACTGACTTACCGCAGAAGTTCGACTGAATACGTTTCTCAGTTCCATGGGAGAACCTGGAGAAGCAAAAGCCTGCGCAACGGAAAATACTAAATAAACTTGTAGAGCAGGTCAAGATGTATCATCATGCCAAGTTTCATTCAGATCAGAGAAGTTTGGCTGCAGCCATTTTCATTACAAAGCACAAAATGGATGGTCCCTAACCTCGAGAATCTTCACAATTGTCGACGAGTTGAACTGCACTCATCTGATCAAAATCAAACTTAAAATGACAGTTCACTTTCAACTGTTAAATAATATGATATGCAGGCTTCTGCTTTCCTAGTTACAGTCTATCCACTGTGGTATGCATATTAGTACAAATGTGAGAGTGCATATTTATTAAAGATTTGCTTCAAAAAGCGATGAAAGACATAGGCATTGCCGCGGGCGGTGATAACAAGATGCCGGAAAACGAACAAGCAGAAAGAATATGGGCTGAAGAAGTGTAAACGACGACGCGGCGGCCCGTAAAGGTGTTGCCGTCCTATTAAATGAATAATATCAAAAGAAAGAAAAAAAAAGTAAAAAATTTCGCGCTCGTAATCAAGACAGAAAGCAACTAAAGGAAATCTTTGTTTTACGTCCCACGTTATGCCGCTTAGGCTAAAAGAGGCGCTGATTATGAGAAATGATTGAAATGGTGGTGGAATGAAGAAAGTGGGAGGAAACGGGAGAACCCCGCGGTAACCCACCGCACATAGTTTTTGTCCACCATAAAGTTAACTTGGCGGGGGCTCAAGACAGAAAGACGGTTGGAAAAACAAATAAACGATGTTGCATCCCGTAAAAATGTTCGCGACCTATGAAATCAATATTTTTTCTTAAAGAAAAAAAAGAATTAAAAAGAGAAAAAAAGGTCAAAATTTCGCGCTCGCTTCGCTCGCGATCAGCAGAGAAAAGAGGACGTGACGCACCCCTAAAAGTGTTGGCGACCGATTGAATAAATATTGTGGGTAAAAAAAAAAAAAAAAAAAAAAAAAAAGTCAAAAATTTCGCGCTCGCTTCGCTCGCGATCAGCACAGAAAGAAGGACGTGACGCGCCCCTAAAGGTGTTGGCAACCGATTCAATACATATTGTCGGTAAAAAAAAAAAAAAAAAAAAAAAAAAAAAAAAAAAAAACGCTCGCTTCGCTCGCGATCGACATGAAAAAGGCAACGACGTGACGCCCCGTAAAATTGTCGGCGACCTATTCAATCAATATATTCGGTTGAAAAACAAAGTCAAAAGTTTCCCAATCGCTTCCCTCCCGATCGACATAAAAAAAAAGGCAACCCCTTCACCTCTCCTTATGCATTCATCAGTAAACATACAACCATAGATCACAATACCACTCACATCACCTATCAGTTCTCCACGTCCATCAAGATCCAATCATCGCCCTGGCCCTTTATGATGATACACAACATTACATGTTATTGTGTGCATTGCCCCGCGTTACAATACATGACCAAAAAAAAGAGAAAAAGAGCTGCACTGCCTTCAGTGTAGACATGTTCGTATTCGTAGAAAATGATTTTAGGTACACGATAGTACAGTAATCTATCTTCACATGCTTCAGATGTGAACGATACCTACACATGAAGAGGGCTCCCGAGGTTTCCTTTTCCAATAGGATGGAGCTCCACCACACTTGCAGAATGACGAGAAGTTATGTTAATAAATATATCCCAGAGTGTTTCGTAACTCGCCCTTGGTCCTAATGATGAAGCGTTCTTCAGATGGCCCCGATGTCTCCACACATGATACTATGCGACTTCTTTTCACGAGGCTCTCAAAGATCACGTTTGTGTCCTAACATTCTCTGCAGATATGACACAGCTGCGATAGCGGATCACAGAAGCCTTTCCTCTCCTTACAAGAGACGTGTTCATTCGAGTATGTGAGTAATTCGACTATCGATTAAATATCTCCCGTGTCACGATAGTAGTCACTTTCAATTCTTCTAACGAAGGTAAGAAAAAATGCTATACAAACTTCCTTTCGGTATATAAAGGATTAGGGGCCCAGAGAATATTTTCTTTCAAGAGGATACATTCTTTTTCGAACACCCTGTATATAGATCCTCTAATTATAACTGCAAACAAAATGTTGATTTTGCAATTGCTTCCATGAGAGAATATTCTGTGCACTTTCTTTCTGAAGGGCCGGGCCTAAACGTTTTCCTTAATCATTAAATTTAGTAGTTATCTACAATTACATAGTTTTCCATTGTTCTCAAAATAAAGATTTTTCTCTATGAATTGTTGAATGTTGCTAGGGATATTGAAGTAATTCTTTTTAGTGTTTTTTTCTTTACAATAATGTACTGAACGCCTGCATTAAGGAAGTTCGTGTGTCCATCTTGCAAAATGTTTCGTCTTTTTTCATGCCCACTAAGGTAAATATTCATTTTGCTCTTTTCTCTGTATGCAAACCACATTTCTTAAAGGCAACATTTTCATACAAATGTAGTACTAAAAACTTCTAATTGGCAACATCTGGGCTGCGAAGAGGAAAAAGAAAGAAATCTCGTACGTATTCGCGCGCAATTCGGAATTAGCCAATGAAAAGCACAAAAGCGGCCACCATCTCTCTCTCTTTCTTATTAACGGTTTTGTACTTTCTGCAGTTCTATCAGTGCTGCTAACCTCTTACTATATCATTGAATATGTATGTTTAGATATATATATATATATATATATATATATATATATATTTTTTTTTTTACAAAAAATCATACTACTACGGAATAATATTAAATGCCTTTAAACCCTCATTTCTGTTTGCACTTTCTGTTACACTACCTTCCCCGAACTTCTTTCAAGTTATTAAGTGCAGAACGGGGAGTTATACATATTTACTTGCGCTTTGACAATATCTGCACATTGTGTAATAATAGGAGACGTATAAAATAAAACTATATACTAATACGTATATATATATATATATATATATATATATATATATATATATACAGTACACATTCCACTATCCGAGGCTTTCCTTTTCTTTTCTTGCTGACGATAAATTACGCTTTTAGAAATGTTGTCTGAAAACAATAAGAATATGTGCAAAAAATACAATCAGAGGTAGAGGTCTTTAACAGGAAATAAGCAAGGGAGTTGAAAAATTTTTTATGCATGTAAAAAATATAGACATGAACCAACTTGTGAAATAAAAAGACCAGAAAACTACTCTTTCTAAATTATGTGTAAACTTTTTACCGAAAACGAAAGTTGCACGAAAGACTTTTTGTCCGTTTTTTGGCCTCCGGTGCTTGGGGTCCCTGATTCAATCCCAGCTCGTGCCGTGTGAACTTTGTCGTGCATAAAGACCGTGCTCATGGGTTTTCTCGGGTTTCTCCCGTTTCCTCCCACTTTCTTCATTCAGTACTCATCATCACCGTCTCCTTTAGCGTAACCGGTATAAGTATGCGACGTAAATCTAAATATTTCATTTCATTTCCCTTTTCTGCTCATACTGCTGATTATGCGCGATTATGCCAACATCCAACTCCGCGGATAATCGTGCGATTACTGTATATACAACTAATACAGATACAACTAATTATATTATCAGTTACAGTATCGGTTTTTATTTACTAATTTGCCTCACTTTATTTGCATCCCTGCAGTAAATAATTCTTATCGATAATAGTTAAAATGTATATTACATTTTAGTGCTTCACGACTGAATGATCATCTGCCTTACGTTATCTCGCAGCTGAAGAGAATGCTACACTGAAAACTACCTTGCGTTATAAAGGGTAAGTGAAACATATCTTAAAAATATCTTTCATACATTTCATTGTGTACATTAAAGAATGTAAGTTTGCCTTTTTCCTGTAATCAATACTTAATAAAGGATTTATTTTTATTTATTTATATACAATTTCATACGTGGTTCGTGATAGTAAACTCGATAGGACACAGTGGCACTATGAACATCCGAATCACTCATCATTCGAACATTCAAATATTTATTCGAATATTAGTATATTCCAAGTAATGTTAACGACGTTAATATGCTTGCCTTTATAGTTAATAATGTCAATTCTTACTTAAAACATACTTCCTTAACAGGACATTGAAGAAAAGGTAGTTGCCAACGGCCATACCATGCTGAATATACCGGTTCTCGTCCGATCACCGAAGTCAAGCAGCATCGGGCCTGGTCAGTACTTGGATGGGTGACCGCCTGGGAACACCAGGTGCTGTTGGTATACTTTTTCTAATTTTGTTTTTCACAAAGACGAATATTCTCACATCGTTCACCACGATAATTTCGTAATCATGCATTACTTAAAACAATTAGCAACGCTTTCCACGCGCTGGTCTTTTTGAGTATTCACCGACAAACCTACGTAGCTACAATAACTCACTCGAAGCCATATGCATTCGCCAACGGCCATACCATGCTGAATATACCGGTTCTCGTCCGATCACCGAAGTCAAGCAGCATCGGGCCTGGTCAGTACTTGGATGGGTGACCGCCTGGGAACACCAGGTGCTGTTGGCATCTCTTTTTCAAATTTCATTATCCTTCAAGTACGAAAATACTAGAAACATTAATTTTATAGTACTTTCAAGAGATAATTTATCAACATTATTTCATAGCGATTAATCGATATTCTAAGCGTTATACCCACTATTTCTTACACTAACAGCCTGTTTATTTGCACGGCACATTAAAATAACCTGATTTCCGATCCGTGTGCACCTACTACTATACTTAACACGGAATGTATTACCACTTTTTAAAAGTAAATTATTATGACTAAGTGTAGATCTCCGGCGAGTAAATGCCTTTCGTATACAAGCACGACACATCTCCGCTATGTGCTTTACTTTTTTACTAACAGCATATAGAAATTGGATTTCAACGTGTTTCTACATAACAGAATGAAGCAAATTTCGTGATTTAACTCTTTCGAATAATGTGTTGGTCCTGACAAGGACCGTTTGAAATGAAAAATCTTGAAGAAGATTTTTACTTAGAGCTTGTGTACTTGGTAACAGCCTTCGTACCCTCACTTACAGCGTGCTTGGCAAGTTCACCAGGCAAAAGAAGGCGCACAGCTGTTTGGATTTCCCGGCTGGTGATAGTTGACCGCTTATTGTAATGGGCCAAACGAGAAGCTTCAGCAGCAATACGCTCGAAGATGTCATTAACAAAGCTGTTCATGATACTCATAGCTTTGCTAGATATGCCAGTGTCAGGATGCACTTGCTTCAAAACTTTGTAGATGTAAATGGCATAGCTCTCCTTCCTCCTCCTCTTCTTCTTCTTATCTCCCTTGGAGATATTCTTTTGGGCTTTACCAGCCTTCTTTGCAGCCTTTCCGCTAGTTTTTGGTGGCATGATGACTCACTCGTTCAGCAAAATTAGATGTGTCCGCCGATTTATCGACTTCATTTAAATTACAGTACGTGTTTCAATTCGCGCCAACTGCCTTGCTTTTCATTTGATGCACTCGGGTGCACGCTTGAAGTAGTAACAAAACTGACTTGATTCATGGGAGGCCGCAATTTTTCCTCTCATCTTATTACGAAAGAATATTGAACAATGTCTGGTCGCGGCAAAGGTGGAAAAGTCAAGGGAAAGAGCAAGTCCCGCTCCAGCAGGGCTGGCCTTCAATTCCCAGTAGGCAGAATCCATCGTCTTTTGCGAAAGGGTAACTATGCCGAACGAGTTGGTGCTGGCGCTCCCGTGTATTTGGCTGCAGTCATGGAATACCTGGCAGCTGAAGTTCTTGAGTTGGCAGGCAACGCTGCTCGTGACAACAAGAAGACTAGGATTATTCCACGTCATCTGCAGTTAGCTATCCGTAACGACGAGGAATTAAACAAGTTGTTGTCTGGAGTTACAATCGCTCAGGGTGGTGTTTTGCCCAACATTCAAGCTGTACTTCTGCCCAAGAAAACTGAGAAGAAGGCATAAATGTAAGACCTATATCTCATACAAATCGGCCCTTATGAGGGCCACAAACCCCTTTATAGAGGAGATTTACGATTGAAATGAATTGTTTTCGATATACAGACTCATCAAAAGTGTCTGAGATAGTTGCTTAGTTTCATTCGAAATTCTCGCTGCTATTCGATTAATTAGTATATGTGTAGTCGTCGATCGTAATTGAAGCCCATAGGAAGTCACACTAACTTTAGAATACTCCAAACAGCGATGTGCTTAGTTCCCACTACATTATTAATTATAAGATCATTACCTTTTGTATTGTCGCTAGCTACATTTTTTTGATATTTGCGTACATCGGGCTCATATTACCCAGAGGACAGGACAGTCGAGCCCAGATTCTCAGCAATGGAAGAAAACCTCATACCACATATTCTCATGTACTTCATGCTAGACAAAGGAATTTCCAACATTCTTAAAGCACTCATGTTTCTCTCTTGCGTTGGCTTGGCTGAAATTACTCTGTTCAATATGTTCTCGACATTTATTATTGTTCATTACTATGCCCCAATGACATCATGAACAGAGCGGATCAGAAAACTTTCCTAAATTTCTTTTGCAACATAGTAATGACATTAAATGCACACTTAAGTACGATTTATTCTTTGCAAGGTCGATATTCATATTTGTGTGATATGTGTTATATGTATATGGTTTGTAATACGCAACTACTCTTATTCTCTGATCTCAGAACTCATTTGCTACTGTGCCCAACGAGCGAGCCTAGGTTTCTTGTAACTACTGCCTTTCTTTAGTAAATAATGTGAAGTATACAATGCATTAACCTACATCTCATATTTGTATTACTCTTTATTTTAGTAACCCGCTACGAAGTGTCATTAATTTACATGTAAATCACAATAGACACTACCGCAAAAGAAAGAAATCGAACCCAAGACCACGTAAACAAGATAAAGGACAAGATTCAGGTTTCTAACGCATTATTCGCCCCTCACAGCACAGTATAGAAGTTGTATAAGCCTCTATACGTACATCCTACTGTCAGAACAGAAATTCCGACTTGCGTTTCGCATCTCTCATGCTCGCTACTTCCAACAAATCGCCAATTTCCAACCAGAACCCCTTCTCCAGCATTAATACTGCTACATGATATGAATACGTATACATGAACGTACATAATGTAAAAAAAAACGTATGATTTTCTCAAATTAATCTCTCTACGTCTGTAATTTAGTGTGCATCAAAAGGCTTTAATGTAGTTACACGAATTCTTATAATCTAACAGAAAATCGCACAAAGTAAATCTTTCCCTTTATATAAATTTGTTGGCTCTGAAAAGAGCCGTTTATGCCAATTTTATATCCAAAATAGGAGGAACCCCAACTTAACCTCCGAAACCGTACAGGGTTCTTCCTTGCCTCTTCAAGGCATACACAACATCCATAGCTGTCACTGTCTTCCTCTTGGCGTGTTCTGTGTATGTAACAGCATCTCTGATTACGTTCTCCAGGAATACTTTCAATACTCCTCGGGTCTCTTCATAAATGAGACCAGAGATACGCTTCACACCACCACGGCGAGCAAGACGCCTAATAGCGGGTTTGGTGATACCCTGGATGTTGTCACGAAGAACTTTACGGTGGCGCTTGGCACCTCCTTTGCCAAGACCCTTGCCTCCTTTTCCACGTCCTGTCATTTCGATATGTTACTGCTTCGCTCACCACACACGAGAAATACAAGCCCAAGCAGCCCAAGACTCGTGGTTTTGTTCCTTCGATCATGCAGGGAAAGCACGGAGGAAAAACACAAAACGTGTCTAAGCCAATGAGAACTGTCCTTTTCGACTGACTTTATCCAATGAGAAATAGCTTGATTTAACGGTTTTGCTCTTTATATAACTTGACTTCATTCAGCGCGCAATTATTTGAAACAAGTCGTGACAGTTGCAATGGCACGTACCAAGCAGACAGCTAGGAAATCTACTGGAGGCAAAGCTCCTCGAAAGCAGCTTGCCACCAAAGCTGCAAGAAAGAGTGCTCCAGCTACCGGTGGAGTGAAAAAGCCCCATCGTTACAGGCCTGGTACTGTGGCTCTCCGAGAAATTCGTCGTTACCAGAAGAGCACTGAATTGCTCATCCGCAAGCTGCCCTTCCAACGACTCGTCCGAGAAATTGCACAAGATTTCAAGACAGATCTTCGCTTCCAAAGCTCAGCTGTCATGGCTTTACAGGAGGCAAGTGAAGCTTACCTTGTAGGGCTTTTCGAAGACACCAACTTGTGTGCTATTCACGCAAAGAGAGTCACAATCATGCCTAAGGACATTCAGCTTGCTCGCCGCATCCGTGGGGAACGTGCTTAAGTTTGAAGTTCTGGCACTGAGTTCAAAAACGGTCCTTTTTAGGACCAATACACTACTTAGAGATGCTGTTATCCTAACAAGGATCTTGTCCATACTTGTTATCTTTTTTTTTTAAATTCTCACGCCGTATGTTGCATAGTTAATACATCTACCTTCGTTTTCCTGTCGTTTCGTATATCATCCTATCTTTCAAGTATATTCTTTAGTTTTCCCCTATGTTTACCGATTGATTATCTTCGTTTTATGTGGTCAAGGGTTCGATTTTGCCATATGTTGCATAACTTAACTTCGATTCAACCACTGTTTGCCCTTCTCAACGTTATTAATCTGATAGAACTCGCAGGCGAAATATGTACTTCTTCCAAGGTAGCAAAAGTAATATTATTTTGTCAGAGGTCGCTGCTGTTGAATGCAAACGTTAAACTAAACTTTCTTTAAGTGTCTGTTTGTACTTAACATCAGTTCAATTGTACACCTACATTTCTGCTGGTGTTACTATTTTTCTTTATAGCAATATTACGAATTATAAGACGGTATCCGTGGTTATTAGCGTGTTCCCTTTTCCTAACACTTTCTCATTACACCAGTATTTCCATCATTCATTAGGCGTAATCACCCGTCTCCTTTATCATAAAAATCATAATAGTACGACGTTAAATTGAAACATAGTCTACTTCACTTTCACGAGTTGTAATAAGTTCGAACATTTCTTTCACCCCAGCCTTGAAAAGAGTTGATTTTAGTTTAGTGTCCCTTTCAGCAGCAAGGCTGTTTCAAACGTGGACCTACTTATTAACGTGCAATGCGAAACATTTGAGCTCCCACCGAGAATCGAACCCAGTCAGCCTGCAAAAGTTTTTCTAACAAATGCATTAAGTGCGTTTTCTGTACTGTTTCGCTACTTGAAGATAGGAACAAGGAAAAAGTAAGTGATCACAAATTGACATTACGTAATGTGTTCCCCATTTTTTTTCGAGTACACCATTCTTGACACCCGTGAAAGCTTTCTTTCCCCACCCTCAATTCCCCTCTGTTATAAAGCACTTACATCAAGAAGTGCTTCGGTTAAAAAGAAAACTCAAAGTCCCTTGCGTGTATACTATACATTGCTATGAATGAACATGTGATAATGATAGGAAAAGCACAATTTTACTCTTCTCAAAGTATTTGATGGCTCTAAAAAGAGCCGTTTTAAAATGTCAGATGATTTACTGACACATTTACTTCTTCTTTGGTGCAGCCTTCTTAGCACTTTTCGGTTTTGCTGTAGCCTTCTTTGGCTTCGGGGCCTTTGGCTTCTTGGGAGTTTTTGCCTTCTTCACTTTAGATGGTGATTTCTTAGGTTTGGGAGCAGCAGCCTTTTTCTTTTCACCAGTCTTCTTGGGACGTTTAGCTGCTGGCTTTTTCGCAGGCTTCTTCTCCTTTGATGCTGATCGTTTCGCCTTGGTTGAAGATCCACCTTCAGGCTTCTCCTTCAGCGATGAAGCACTAAGCTTAAACGATCCAGATGCACCTTTTCCCTTGGTCTGAACCAAAGACCCAGAAGCAACTGCACTTCTCAAGTATTTCTTGATAAATGGAGCAAGCTTCTCGGCATCCACTTTGTAGTTCTGAGAGATGTATTTCTTAATAGCTTGCAGTGAACTTCCTCCCCTTTCCTTCAAATTCTTGATGGCGTTGTTCACCATTTCTGATGTTCTTGGATGAGAAGGTGTTGTTTTTGGTTTCTTAGGCTTTGCAGACTTCTTAGGAGAAGCCTGTGCCGGGGCTGCAGGTGCTGATGCCGTATCTGCCATTGCTTTCTGCAATAAACTCAACGATACTGAAGAATGAAATTTTCGCTATTGAGCTATTGAGCTATTGAGATTTCTTGACGGTTTTCTGCGTGAAGTTTCGAGCCGAAGCTCCTGCCTTCCATGTGTGTTATTGACTTGGCAGCTGGATGCAGACGTAATTGTTCTGAAGGACTGCAACTGTCGCGAGCCCTTTGGGTTCTCTTCTTTCTAGCCTAACGCGGGCCTGGCATTGGATAAGTTCGTCTTGGCGGTGGTGGTCTGTTTCCAATCTGGGCGACTGCTGGGTTTGTTTGTGTGCGGACATTGTCCCAGAATCTTGTCGAAAGCGTTTGCCTTACCTCGCTGAGGAGAGGCAGTTCCAAGTCTTCATGTATTTGCACTATTGATGTGTCCAGGGAATGGCCAGTTATCGCTCTTGCTGCTCGGTTTTGTAGTGTCTGTAGGTGCCGAAGGTGGGATTGCGCTGCATGCTGCCAGGCTGGGTGTGCGTACAGCAGAAGGGGACGAATGCACATCACGTACACATTTCTTCGTGCTTCATGGGATAGTTGGGGACTGAGGAGAATCGGAAGGAGTGCTTTGAATCTTCTTGTGGCAGCTGCTGTCGTTTCGTTGATGTGTTGGGCAAACGTCAACTTGCTGTCTAGGATGACTCCTAAGTATTTGGCCTGTGGTTGCTGATCGAGATGAGTACCGTGCAGCGTCAGGTGGTAGTCCCTCCTCTTGCGGTGCTTCCCGAAGTCGACGAGCGCTGTCTTCACTGGGTTGATTTTGATTTTCCACTTCTTGGTCCAGTCCTCTATGTAGTTCAGATGCCTCTGGAGTGCCACTTCTGCATACCTCCGGTTGTGGTTACTCGCGAAGATCGCAGTGTCATCAGCAAAGGTGGCCGTCATTGTGCGCACAGTCGTTGGGAGGTCGGCTGTGTATATACTGTAGAGCAAGGGGGATATGCATGATCCTTGAGGGACCCCTGCTCTAATCTGTCTTGCTGCTGCAGTTGCCCCAGCATGGTGCACTTTAAAGGTGCGATGTTGGAGGTAGCTGTGGATCACTTTGACTAGATATGGCGAAATTCCTGCTATCCGGAGTTTGTGGATGAGTCCGGAGTGCCACACTCTATCGAAGGCTTTCTCGATGTCGAGGAAAATTCCCAGAGTGTGGCCTCCGGCGTTGAACTGGTGCGTGATATTTTCTGTTACTCTGACCAGCTGCAGGGTCGTGCTATGGCCAGATCTGAATCCAAATTGGTGCTGCGGCACAATGTTCAATTCTTCTGTCTGCTGAAGAAGTCTTCGCTGGATGACCCTTTCGGCCACCTTGCTGATATGTGACAGGAGGCTTATTGGCCTGTGGTTCTTGATTTCTGATCTTGATCCTTTTCCCTTTGGTATCATGATCAGCCTGGCTTCCTTCCAGCAGGAAGGGTAATGGCCTGTTTGAAGGATGCCGTTGATAATTCTACATAGGAGGACTATCACTTTCCGTGGGGCATGCTTGATTGCTAGAGGAGGTATCCTGTCTGCTCCGGCTGCTCGCTTGGGGTGGATTCTTCTGATCAGTTGCTGAACCTCTCTTGGCGTGGTCAGTTGGTCTGCTGGGCATTGGGTTGGTCGTTGGATGAGCTGGAGGCTTTCCTCTACTGCTTCTAAGGTGGCTGGATCCGGTTGGATCTGATGTTCCTGGAACGTGCCTTCCCAATGAGCTGCGAAGAGTTCAGCTTGATCTGGAGCAGAATATGCCATGCCTTGTGGGCCTCGAATCGGCTGCGTCCGAGTCGGTCCTTGGGTTTTCGTGATGGAGCGCAGGAACCTCCAGAAGTCCGGCGATGGTGCGTCTAGTTCTTGCAGCGTCTTGTCCCATCTCTGGATCTTGAGTCTCCTCAGTCTCTTCTTCACCCTGGCAGTGAGAGCGTTCCACAGTTGTTTGTATTGCAGCTGCCTCGTAGTTTGCCACTTCTTCCGCGCCCATCTTTTCATGTGGACCAGTGCAGTGGTGCGAAGTTCTTCCTGGTCTGCCTGCTGCCCTTGGTGTTTCGCCACCCGAGTTGTTGCCAGCCGTAGCGCAGACTGCATTGATGATGTCAGAGATTGGGTCGCTGCATCTATCTCCGTCGGTGTTCCCATTGGAAGCTGTGTGTCCACCATTTCGGCCAGGAGTCGTGTGTATAGGTTCCAGTCGGTGGTCTTCTCCTGCGGTAGTTGGTTTGCAGGTGTGTAGTGCCTGATGGCTACGGTTGTTATCACTGGAATATGATCCGACTGTAGCGCATGGATGACATCTGGTCCCTCCAGGATTGCTACGTTGGCTGTCAGAGTCATATCCAGTATATCAGGCAGGTTCCCGTTCTTCGGATAGAAGGTGGGCTCCGTGGGTGCTGCTGGTGTGAGGTCTATTCCTCTCAGCGCTCGTTGGAGTGCTCTTCCATTAACGTTGGACACACGGGAATTCCAATCCGGATGCTTACAGTTTAGGTCACCACCGATGAAGATGCGGTGACCCAGTCTTCTTAGCAGCTGGAGGTCCGGGGCGTGAAGTGGCTGCGCTGGAGACTTGTACGCCGAGATCAGGTGCATCGGTCCCTCCGGTGAGTGTAGGGTTAGGCCTGTAGCTTCTATTGACTGCATGGCTGGTAGGGGGAGTGGATCGTGTGGTATCTGTCTCTTGACGATGACTGCCGTGCCACCTTTGATGCCTGGTCGATCTGTTCTGTAGACAACGTAATTCCTGATGCGGAAGATGTCGTGAGGCTTGAGCCAGGTCTCGCTGACGAGCGCGACGTCGACACTCTCCCTGGTCAGGAAGTCCGTGAACTCATCCTGTTGAGTTTTGATGCCATCTGCATTCCAACAGATCAATCTGATGTCCCGGTTGATTTTGGTGTTACTGGGATCCATCATCGATCAGTGCGGCGACAACTTCCACGATGGCGGTCATTTTGGTGACTTGGTCTTTGGCTTCGTTGATTTTGTGTAGGCCGGTCTTGAGGGTGTCAAGGAACTTCCTCACGTTCAATCCCGTCAGGAGATTCATTATCTCTTTCAGGGTGCTGACCAGGGAGTTGTCCACTGTTGCGGTGTTGAGGTCGGGCGGTGCTGCTGGCTCTGCTGTGATAGCTGCTGCTGTCCCAGCGGTGGCAGGTGGTGGTGTGGTTGGTGCGTTGCTTGTAGTGGTGGTCTGACTGTCTTGTGTGATTGGCTGTGTGATGGTCTTCTCCGGTTGGGGTTGTGTGGTGGGCGCGGCTTCTTGAGTGTTGGACCTGGTCCTGGTGCCCTCCTTCTTCTTGTCCGCTGGTGGCGTTTGCTTCTTTGTTGGCTCTTGCTTGCTCTTATCATTGGTGGACGGTGGAATGTCCTGCTTCTGTCCCTTCCTCTTCTTCTTCTCCGCCTGGATGTAGGGGCACCCTTGGTAATTCGCCGGATGTGGCCCCTGGCAGTTGACGCAGACGGGTGGTGTGTCCCTCGTCTTCCTCTGGCAGTCTTGAGTTAAGTGAGGTCCCCCGCACTTAACACATCGTGCACCTGCTCTACAGGTTTGCTGCGAATGTCCGAGTCTCTGGCAGCGGTGACACTGTAAGATTTCCCTTCCCTTATATGGTTCGACTTCTATCTTGTAACTCAACAGATGCCGTACGTCATATATATTGGGACCGGAGCTCTTCTCAAGGGTGGCCAGGAAAAGCGGAAACAGGGGGCGGTTGCCATCTGCGTCGGGACGACCTCTGAGCTGGCTGACGGACTCAACTGGATATCCTAGCTGCTCCAGTTCCTGTTTGATATCTGCTGGCTCAGCGTCCATGGGAAGCTTTCTTATGACGACTTTCAGAGGACGATTAGCCTTGGGCATCTCTGTGGCAAACTCGTAGTTTGACTGGGTGAGGAAAGCTTCCACTTTGGAGAAGTCCGCCCAAGTGGAGCAATGGATTTTCAGTGTATTGCGCATATGATACGAGGTGATAGGGCTCTGCAATGTCCGTCGCAGTGTGTTGGTTAGTGCGCATTTGTTGCTGACACCATAAATATATAGCGGTGGTATTTTTCTTGCTGAGAGAGTGGGGATGGCGGATGCCACACCGTCTTCCATTTCTTCTTGTCCCTCGTGGTCTTGGTTTCCCACGTCATTTTCTGATGCCCTGGAGCGAAGAGGAGCGTATTTGTTTTTGAATAGGATTAGCGACGTGATGGATGGCGCTTGGTTCTGGGGTTGCTTGGCGGTGCGGCGAGGATGTACAAAGCCGTCGTCTGCTGGCGGGTCTTCGCTTGCAATGTCCATGGTGTCGCTGCTTTCAGTGTCCCCTGGGCCCTCGGGGAGAGGGGGAAATTCCTCTTGGGCTGGGTTGCTCACGCCTGGCTCTTCGGGGGGGGGGGGGCAACGATGATTGATCTGTCTCCTGCGTTGGTGTATTTTCTATCTGTTCTTGGCTGCTGTGGTGGGCTGAGGCAGCCATAAGCAGCGCTTTCTGGCGGCGTCGGGGGGCGGTGCCCAGTGTGGTGAACTTCCTCTTCAATGGCTTATTCCCCTCCTTGAGTTGTCCGGCGGGGGGCTTTCGGAACTTTGAACCTGGTACAGACATGTTGAGGACTTGTCACTTGTACCCTGTGTTAATATTTTCACTACGCGTGTGGCTCTTATAAGGGCCGGAGCCGCTTTTTAACCGTGCTGTTTTCTATGTGGCTCTTGTAAGGGCCGTAGTCACAACACTTAGTCACTGAATTTGCTGTTTGGCTCTAGTAAGGGCCGATATTTATGTCTGAGTCTTTGCGAACTCGCGGTAGTTATATGGCTCTAGAAAGGGCCGGAGCCAGTTTATAACACACACGACACTCTCACTATGACACTCGAAAGTCTTTAGTTACGGTATGTCGAACAGTTTTTGTGAACGATGTGGCTCTAGGAAGGGCCGTAGTCGCTGGGATTGCGTGTAAAACACACTCTAGGAGCGTTTTGGGCGTGCTCCTAGCGGCCTGTTTTTCTTTTAGCCGTTGTATGTTATCAGGGCAACAGTTTATTCATATGGGTCCTAATATTTTATTTCACTTTATTTTCTCAGCCTCGTGCTGAGCCCCGCTGCAGCGGGCCACTGAGCTCAGATCGACAGGATCTCGTCTTTTAAGGAGCTGCCAAAGGAAAGTCGAACTCTGATTGGCTCCCCTGCCTGTGTCTCTCCGACCAATCAGAATCGCTCTCTCGGAGCTTGCTTCTCGGGAACGCGCAACTTGCCGAACAAAACTGAATACGTCCAGCAATATGGCGCCTTTGGTGTGTGCAGTGCTTTGTTGCTAACTACTGCTATCTAAGACATGCAGCATGCACACAACACTTCACAACACTTTCACAGCACTTCTAGCACTTCTAAGCACTTATAAATGCACAAAGTCACTGCAATTAATGATAAAATGAATGTTTTTCCACAAGATTGTGAAAGTCACTGCAATTAATGATAAAATGAATGTTTTTCCACAAGATTGTGGGAATTAGTCTTTATTTTCGCTAGCAGGCAGCGTTGAGTTTGGTTACGGAGCGCGGACCGGATAGAAAGCACTTGCTGAGGCGGGCTGAGGTAAACAGAAGTTCGTAGTTGCCACAACGATAAGTGTGTTTCCTTCTATTTTGATAAACGATTTTTTTCAGGTATTCAATGAATGCACCAGATCCTATTCTTCCTTACTGGCTAGAAGAAACTTTATTCCACATAACTCAAAAGGCATTTGTTTTTATTCGCTTTTCTATTTTATGTTTCAGTCATTGCTAAGTCGGTCACACTACTTTTTCACCCTCCTTGTGCTTATAATTTTCATAATTTAACATGGAAATACTTATCAATAAATAATTATATTACCATGGTAATTAACTTCAATCCTTCCTGTGATTATACGCAAAGTACCATCTTCGTACTGCTTACTATAGTTCAATGAAGGGAATCTATAAAGTAACGCGTGTCGCACACATCTGCCTTGCAAACTCCCTGGCCTACTTCCAATGTATAGACTTTTATTTCAAATCCTGATTTAATTTCATAATTTTCTGTAGATTTTAACATTTTATTACCCAGCTTCTTAATACGAATGACAATCAAGCCTAAATATTTATTCCCTTTAACTTTATTTTTCTTTTTTATTTTGTGCCTTGTTTCATATTTGTTCTTACGTTAGCAATTAACGCACTTACCGTAGTTATGTATGAACAGGTTGTTTCTATATTTATTTTATTCCAAATAAATTAAATATATATACGGATTATTTTATGGTAGTTGATATTTTCTGTTGTTTCCTACGTGAATTGAGGAAACGCACGGACTTTCGCCTAATTCTTGTGCTACTTTCATATGTCTGTATCTGTCGAATGCTGTCGATCTGTCGAAATGTGTATTACTATCTGTCGATTCATCGAGTGAACTGAATTCGTTAACCATTTCACCAGGCGCGCATGCATTTTTTTTTCTTCTAAGGGATCCAAGCTTCGGGGGGCAAGGTTCCAATACTACAAGCCACTATGTCTATATACTATTATTCTGCATTCGAAAACACGATAAATATTCCACTTACTTTTTCACAAAAACATGATACAGACAGAGTACAGATGAAGTGTAAGATCAGATTTATATTGATGATACATCAATATTTTCCCTGTTAATAACTACATTTAATGAGAAAGTCTGCAAATGTATGTTCACTTAGGAACTTTTGCGAGGAGTCCGCACCCGGTGGACACCCCGTGAGTACGCCTCTGCACTTGACTATACTTCGAATTATACTGCAAACAGTTGTATTTTAGTTTCCCCGTTTAGTTCATCGATATCATTAACACAAAGAAAATAGATGTTATAGATGCGTATTCTCAGTTCTCGCTTTATATCCGGACGTCTGCAAAAATCTACTCCTTTTCTTTCTTTCACGCATCCACCAAACTAACAATGATTTGTATTATAATATTTGCGCATAAAATGTATATCTCATACCTTCCATGTTCTCAAGTATTCATAGACAAAAACGGTTATTTTCTGCGAACAAATTGTCCAAACACAGTGCAAATGTCATCTATAGATTGTCCTGGTTCCGTCTGCGTGTACATAACAATGCGTCATAATCATACATTGCACATTAAGGATATCAATTAATCTTCCCAAATTCCTAGATATGCCTGGCAAAAGTTCCGCGTGTTGTAAGGATATTACATTTGTACTACCGACAAGGTGGTATCTTCCAACATTGAAGTTCAATAAACCCCAAATGTGTCGGATATAGTATTTGATTTCTTGTCTCATTGTTTGCGTCAGAGATGTCTTCTCAAGTTAGGATTTACGATACATACAGGATGAGTTGTATATATTGTTGCTGCCAGCTCTATATTAATCCCATATTTGTAAACGAATAAAAACAGTATTCTAATTATAACAATGTGCTCACAATTAATTTTATTCTTAATTGTTATACGTATTGTTGATTAAAAATGAAAATGTTGCTAAGTGAATTTTATTAATATTTTCTGTTGCGTGATATAGGAAGTGAGTGAAATATTGGAGGAATATAGTGTGCGTAGCAGATGATGTGCAGTGGCTTTGGATCGCCTGTGATAAGGTAAGGCATTTGCTATTTTAATTAACGCATTTTATATACTGTAATCCTAATTATTTTTATGTGAATGTGCTTACTACTTGTGTATTCAGTGGGACCGATGTTTTAATATGTATGGTCAAGCAGTGTCGAGCCTGGTCAGTGTGTGGATAGGTGACCATTTTTTGTAAATCGATAACATTTAACTTTGTAAACACGGATGAAGTAGAAGTATATTTATTTTATTTTTTACCTCAAATATGTAGGACACTTCTCCTTTGTACATCAATTATTATTATTAGTTCAACTTGTTTACAAGTTAAATGAAAAGAATAGTCGTTATCGTGTGATGATTGTGCTCATTAGGCTAAAGAAGACTCGTGATAAGAAAGAAAAGAAGAACGGTGCTCAAGTTTCGTCACAGCATATTCTCAAAAATTTACAGGCAAAATTCAGTGTTCTGCATGAAAAGGCATATTTGTACGAAAAAAAAAAAAATTCTGCAGACGACAGAATTAAATAAAGTAATACACATGTATTTTAGAGTTACTGGTGTAAAATCATTACAAGTGCTTTGCCAGGTGGCCAATAAAAAGCACGAATACTATTTAAGGGAGCCAAAACAGGAGAAAGCTGGGGGCCTGAGCGATAGCAAGAATGTGCGTCCAAAGTGAACAGGAGCGAAGGCGACGCGGGTATACGTATAAGCAAGGGTAGTGGAAACCAGTTAGTTTTCGAGTTTCAATAGCACTTGTCATGCATCCATACTAGTAGCGCCCCGCTTGTAAACATTAAGTACACTATGCAAGAATACACCGCCGGTGGAAAATAGTACCTAATACAGTTATCTTTCATATATACTGACTTATTTTACAGTAGTAACCCAACACTAGTAAACGTAAAATAAAAGTGTATAACTTTATATTTAATTCTATCGCCTGGCTTAGTTTTTCACCTGTAAGATGTACTTATTTAGAGCAAGTTTCTTAACTAGCAAATTAAACCGAGAACCACAGCAACCATATATATATTCTTATGATGTACTTTTCTTTGAGTGGTGTTCTCTGTCTATTGAATAACATTTTCTCAGTTTAATGCTAGCAAAAAACAAAACAAAATCAAAGTGTTTCTATATAAATTTAGTTCACCGTGTTGTAATATCACATGGAATTGAAAAACGAATAGTCGAACCTCTGCTATCTCGATCAAACTTCTCAGGATGATATACTGACTTACCGCAGAAGTTCGACTGAATACGTTTCTCAGTTCCATGGGAGAACCTGGAGAAGCAAAAGCCTGCGCAACGGAAAATACTAAATAAACTTGTAGAGCAGGTCAAGATGTATCATCATGCCAAGTTTCATTCAGATCAGAGAAGTTTGGCTGCAGCCATTTTCATTACAAAGCACAAAATGGATGGTCCCTAACCTCGAGAATCTTCACAATTGTCGACGAGTTGAACTGCACTCATCTGATCAAAATCAAACTTAAAATGACAGTTCACTTTCAACTGTTAAATAATATGATATGCAGGCTTCTGCTTTCCTAGTTACAGTCTATCCACTGTGGTATGCATATTAGTACAAATGTGAGAGTGCATATTTATTAAAGATTTGCTTCAAAAAGCGATGAAAGACATAGGCATTGCCGCGGGCGGTGATAACAAGATGCCGGAAAACGAACAAGCAGAAAGAATATGGGCTGAAGAAGTGTAAACGACGACGCGGCGGCCCGTAAAGGTGTTGCCGTCCTATTAAATGAATAATATCAAAAGAAAGAAAAAAAAAGTAAAAAATTTCGCGCTCGTAATCAAGACAGAAAGCAACTAAAGGAAATCTTTGTTTTACGTCCCACGTTATGCCGCTTAGGCTAAAAGAGGCGCTGATTATGAGAAATGATTGAAATGGTGGTGGAATGAAGAAAGTGGGAGGAAACGGGAGAACCCCGCGGTAACCCACCGCACATAGTTTTTGTCCACCATAAAGTTAACTTGGCGGGGGCTCAAGACAGAAAGACGGTTGGAAAAACAAATAAACGATGTTGCATCCCGTAAAAATGTTCGCGACCTATGAAATCAATATTTTTTCTTAAAGAAAAAAAAGAATTAAAAAGAGAAAAAAAGGTCAAAATTTCGCGCTCGCTTCGCTCGCGATCAGCAGAGAAAAGAGGACGTGACGCACCCCTAAAAGTGTTGGCGACCGATTGAATAAATATTGTGGGTAAAAAAAAAAAAAAAAAAAAAAAAAAAAGTCAAAAATGTCGCGCTCGCTTCGCTCGCGATCAGCACAGAAAGAAGGACGTGACGCGCCCCTAAAGGTGTTGGCAACCGATTCAATACATATTGTCGGTAAAAAAAAAAAAAAAAAAAAAAAAAAAAAAAAAAAAAAAAAACGCTCGCTTCGCTCGCGATCGACATGAAAAAGGCAACGACGTGACGCCCCGTAAAATTGTCGGCGACCTATTCAATCAATATATTCGGTTGAAAAACAAAGTCAAAAGTTTCCCAATCGCTTCCCTCCCGATCGACATAAAAAAAAAGGCAACCCCTTCACCTCTCCTTATGCATTCATCAGTAAACATACAACCATAGATCACAATACCACTCACATCACCTATCAGTTCTCCACGTCCATCAAGATCCAATCATCGCCCTGGCCCTTTATGATGATACACAACATTACATGTTATTGTGTGCATTGCCCCGCGTTACAATACATGACCAAAAAAAAGAGAAAAAGAGCTGCACTGCCTTCAGTGTAGACATGTTCGTATTCGTAGAAAATGATTTTAGGTACACGATAGTACAGTAATCTATCTTCACATGCTTCAGATGTGAACGATACCTACACATGAAGAGGGCTCCCGAGGTTTCCTTTTCCAATAGGATGGAGCTCCACCACACTTGCAGAATGACGAGAAGTTATGTTAATAAATATATCCCAGAGTGTTTCGTAACTCGCCCTTGGTCCTAATGATGAAGCGTTCTTCAGATGGCCCCGATGTCTCCACACATGATACTATGCGACTTCTTTTCACGAGGCTCTCAAAGATCACGTTTGTGTCCTAACATTCTCTGCAGATATGACACAGCTGCGATAGCGGATCACAGAAGCCTTTCCTCTCCTTACAAGAGACGTGTTCATTCGAGTATGTGAGTAATTCGACTATCGATTAAATATCTCCCGTGTCACGATAGTAGTCACTTTCAATTCTTCTAACGAAGGTAAGAAAAAATGCTATACAAACTTCCTTTCGGTATATAAAGGATTAGGGGCCCAGAGAATATTTTCTTTCAAGAGGATACATTCTTTTTCGAACACCCTGTATATAGATCCTCTAATTATAACTGCAAACAAAATGTTGATTTTGCAATTGCTTCCATGAGAGAATATTCTGTGCACTTTCTTTCTGAAGGGCCGGGCCTAAACGTTTTCCTTAATCATTAAATTTAGTAGTTATCTACAATTACATAGTTTTCCATTGTTCTCAAAATAAAGATTTTTCTCTATGAATTGTTGAATGTTGCTAGGGATATTGAAGTAATTCTTTTTAGTGTTTTTTTCTTTACAATAATGTACTGAACGCCTGCATTAAGGAAGTTCGTGTGTCCATCTTGCAAAATGTTTCGTCTTTTTTCATGCCCACTAAGGTAAATATTCATTTTGCTCTTTTCTCTGTATGCAAACCACATTTCTTAAAGGCAACATTTTCATACAAATGTAGTACTAAAAACTTCTAATTGGCAACATCTGGGCTGCGAAGAGGAAAAAGAAAGAAATCTCGTACGTATTCGCGCGCAATTCGGAATTAGCCAATGAAAAGCACAAAAGCGGCCACCATCTCTCTCTCTTTCTTATTAACGGTTTTGTACTTTCTGCAGTTCTATCAGTGCTGCTAACCTCTTACTATATCATTGAATATGTATGTTTAGATATATATATATATATATATATATTTTTTTTTTTACAAAAAATCATACTACTACGGAATAATATTAAATGCCTTTAAACCCTCATTTCTGTTTGCACTTTCTGTTACACTACCTTCCCCGAACTTCTTTCAAGTTATTAAGTGCAGAACGGGGAGTTATACATATTTACTTGCGCTTTGACAATATCTGCACATTGTGTAATAATAGGAGACGTATAAAATAAAACTATATACTAATACGTATATATATATATATATATATATATATATATATATATATATATACAGTACACATTCCACTATCCGAGGCTTTCCTTTTCTTTTCTTGCTGACGATAAATTACGCTTTTAGAAATGTTGTCTGAAAACAATAAGAATATGTGCAAAAAATACAATCAGAGGTAGAGGTCTTTAACAGGAAATAAGCAAGGGAGTTGAAAAATTTTTTATGCATGTAAAAAATATAGACATGAACCAACTTGTGAAATAAAAAGACCAGAAAACTACTCTTTCTAAATTATGTGTAAACTTTTTACCGAAAACGAAAGTTGCACGAAAGACTTTTTGTCCGTTTTTTGGCCTCCGGTGCTTGGGGTCCCTGATTCAATCCCAGCTCGTGCCGTGTGAACTTTGTCGTGCATAAAGACCGTGCTCATGGGTTTTCTCGGGTTTCTCCCGTTTCCTCCCACTTTCTTCATTCAGTACTCATCATCACCGTCTCCTTTAGCGTAACCGGTATAAGTATGCGACGTAAATCTAAATATTTCATTTCATTTCCCTTTTCTGCTCATACTGCTGATTATGCGCGATTATGCCAACATCCAACTCCGCGGATAATCGTGCGATTACTGTATATACAACTAATACAGATACAACTAATTATATTATCAGTTACAGTATCGGTTTTTATTTACTAATTTGCCTCACTTTATTTGCATCCCTGCAGTAAATAATTCTTATCGATAATAGTTAAAATGTATATTACATTTTAGTGCTTCACGACTGAATGATCATCTGCCTTACGTTATCTCGCAGCTGAAGAGAATGCTACACTGAAAACTACCTTGCGTTATAAAGGGTAAGTGAAACATATCTTAAAAATATCTTTCATACATTTCATTGTGTACATTAAAGAATGTAAGTTTGCCTTTTTCCTGTAATCAATACTTAATAAAGGATTTATTTTTATTTATTTATATACAATTTCATACGTGGTTCGTGATAGTAAACTCGATAGGACACAGTGGCACTATGAACATCCGAATCACTCATCATTCGAACATTCAAATATTTATTCGAATATTAGTATATTCCAAGTAATGTTAACGACGTTAATATGCTTGCCTTTATAGTTAATAATGTCAATTCTTACTTAAAACATACTTCCTTAACAGGACATTGAAGAAAAGGTAGTTGCCAACGGCCATACCATGCTGAATATACCGGTTCTCGTCCGATCACCGAAGTCAAGCAGCATCGGGCCTGGTCAGTACTTGGATGGGTGACCGCCTGGGAACACCAGGTGCTGTTGGTATACTTTTTCTAATTTTGTTTTTCACAAAGACGAATATTCTCACATCGTTCACCACGATAATTTCGTAATCATGCATTACTTAAAACAATTAGCAACGCTTTCCACGCGCTGGTCTTTTTGAGTATTCACCGACAAACCTACGTAGCTACAATAACTCACTCGAAGCCATATGCATTCGCCAACGGCCATACCATGCTGAATATACCGGTTCTCGTCCGATCACCGAAGTCAAGCAGCATCGGGCCTGGTCAGTACTTGGATGGGTGACCGCCTGGGAACACCAGGTGCTGTTGGCATCTCTTTTTCAAATTTCATTATCCTTCAAGTACGAAAATACTAGAAACATTAATTTTATAGTACTTTCAAGAGATAATTTATCAACATTATTTCATAGCGATTAATCGATATTCTAAGCGTTATACCCACTATTTCTTACACTAACAGCCTGTTTATTTGCACGGCACATTAAAATAACCTGATTTCCGATCCGTGTGCACCTACTACTATACTTAACACGGAATGTATTACCACTTTTTAAAAGTAAATTATTATGACTAAGTGTAGATCTCCGGCGAGTAAATGCCTTTCGTATACAAGCACGACACATCTCCGCTATGTGCTTTACTTTTTTACTAACAGCATATAGAAATTGGATTTCAACGTGTTTCTACATAACAAAATGAAGCAAATTTCGTGATTTAACTCTTTCGAATAATGTGTTGGTCCTGACAAGGACCGTTTGAAATGAAAAATCTTGAAGAAGATTTTTACTTAGAGCTTGTGTACTTGGTAACAGCCTTCGTACCCTCACTTACAGCGTGCTTGGCAAGTTCACCAGGCAAAAGAAGGCGCACAGCTGTTTGGATTTCCCGGCTGGTGATAGTTGACCGCTTATTGTAATGGGCCAAACGAGAAGCTTCAGCAGCAATACGCTCGAAGATGTCATTAACAAAGCTGTTCATGATACTCATAGCTTTGCTAGATATGCCAGTGTCAGGATGCACTTGCTTCAAAACTTTGTAGATGTAAATGGCATAGCTCTCCTTCCTCCTCCTCTTCTTCTTCTTATCTCCCTTGGAGATATTCTTTTGGGCTTTACCAGCCTTCTTTGCAGCCTTTCCGCTAGTTTTTGGTGGCATGATGACTCACTCGTTCAGCAAAATTAGATGTGTCCGCAGGAAACAGAAACAGAAAATTTATAAGTAAGGACGCCCCTCAGGAAAGCCCGCGTCCTGGATAGTGAGTAAGGCATCAACCAACATTCTACATGCCTCTCCTCCATGCTGTTAGTAACCTATAGTATCTGTCGGTGGGGAGTGTGTGTACCGCGGCCTCTATCTTAAACGGAAGACATTTACACGCGAATCTGGTATTATGTGTAGATAGAAAGAAAGAAGGGTAAGCAAGAAGATAGGAAAGCGCGAGAGAAGTTATTTTGTTTTGATAGAGGGACAAAAAACCTGGAAGCCAGGAAAAAACCCCCTTGTCGGTCGTGCTGCATGCATAGGCAATTTACATGGCAAAACCACACTTGAAGGGGTGGTGAAAATCCATGTAAATAAGTCTGTAGTTGTATCTTTATAATGCTACTTCTGCAGTTTATTAATATTTAATCTGTTGTCATGTCTGTGTTGTCTGTAGTATGGGAGTGTTTTGTTAGTGGGGACTTTGTTATTTTTTATTATGTCATGCAATTCTGCTGCTTGTTCCGTTGCCTCGCCTGGTCGTCGTGATTTATTCCTGAAAAGAGAAACTTAGGTTGCTTTTGTTATTAGTGTCTATTGTATATTTCTATTACCCAGATTCGTCAATTTGTGCTAGTTATATACATATTTGTACATATATATTGATATGCTTATACACAAACATACTGTACATACAAAATGTTACGTGTTTAGTTTTTTTTTTAATTATTATTATTTATTATTTTTTTTATTTTTATTATTTTTTTATTTTATATTTTTATTATTATATTTTTTTTTTGTTTTTATATTTTTTTATTTTTTTTTTTTATTTTTATTTTTATTTATTTTTTATATATATATATACATACACACTACACACATACATACATGTATTTGAATTTTTTTTTTTTTTTGCGTCTATAGTATACATACGCACACACATACATATATACACATATATACTATGTTATTCATGTACATATCCACGCATACACGCTCGGACATACGCACACTATCATAAACATATAGATATTCGTATACACAAGTGCACATACATATACTCACTCATACAAACTTACATACTTACACATGCATTCACACCTACATACGTATACGCTCGTACATTTTAGAATATTTTACTGTTAGCTTAAGATAGGTTTTTCTCTATCCTCTGAGTAATAGAAGCTTTTATGGGTTTAGTATTAGGTGTAGTGGTCTCTTGTGTTTGGTGTAGGAGTTTATTGTGTAGGTGCCAAGTTTATTTATTAAAGTGTTATTTATGTTATGTTTGTTGTTGTAAAGTGTTTTCGCTTGTGTCTTTATTACTTCAGCAATGGGCAGGATGTTCATACTATATTGTAATGGTTTTAATCTAGTATACCTAGGACAGTTTGTGATTAATTTTATGATTTTATTTTGAAATGTCTGTAATTTCTTCATATTTCCTATCAGTGCATGTCCCCAAGCAGGGGCTGCATATGTGAGTATCGGTCTTATAAGTGTTTTGTATAGCGTTGCTTTTGCATTTCTACTAATGTTTTGGCTTGTTAATAGCGGTTTTAGTTCGGAAAGTCGGCCAGTGGCCTTGCCTATTTGTAGCTTGGTGTGTTCTTTGAAATTTAGGTTTCTATCCAAGGTGACACCGAGGTATTTTGCTTTATTAGACCAGTTTATTGGATTATCAAAAATTTCAACGTTGGTGGTAGGGCTCTTTTTACGTTTTGTGAAATATACAGCCTCACATTTAGTGCTATTTATTTTTATTTTCCATTTGTTAAACCATTCTTCAAGTGTCGGAATGTGTCTCTGGATATATTTTACTGCCTGATTTGGTTGCCAGCTATGAGAATATATACATGTGTCATCTGCAAAGAGCGCTATGTTGGTGTCTTTATGTTTTGGTATGTCATTTACATAGATACTGAAGAGTACTGGCCCTAGGAGAGATCCCTGGGGGACACCTGCTTCTATTCTGCGATGGGTAGATTGGGAATTTACAACTGATACATAGAATTTACGGTTTTTCAGGTACGAAGTGATTAGTTTAACATAAATATCAGGTAGGCCAATGTTATTTAACTTATATATAAGACCCGTTTGCCATACTCTGTCAAAAGCTTTTTCTATGTCTAGAAATACTGCTACTACACTTTGGTTTTTGTTGAATTTATCTGTTATTGATTCTATGACTCTAACTAGTTGGTGTGTAGTAGAGTGGTGGTTTCTGAAGCCGAACTGTTCTTTTATTAGCACATTGTAGTTTTGTATGTGTTGTTTTATTCTTGCTAATATAATTGACTCGGTTAGTTTAGCTAGTGTGTTCAGTAAGCTAATTGGTCTATAGTTTTGTGGAAATTTAGGATCTTTTCCTGGTTTCGGTAATGCAACTATTTTTGCTGTTTTCCATTCAGTGGGAAAGTGGGCTAGTTTCATTATTGCATTTATGATTTTGACTAGAAAAGAAATTCCTTTTGGTGAGAGGTTTTTGATACAAATATTTTGAATGTTGTCAGGACCTGCAGCTTTGAAAGGCTTTAGTTTCTTTATTACTTTGTACACTTCTTTCTTGTTTGTTTTTCTTGCTGAGGTTAATGGTTGACTTTCTAGCAGTTCGTTTACTTGTCTTTTAACTTGCCTGTCATGTTGTCTGAACTCGTCATTTTCATTGGGCTTGAAAGTTTTTTCTAGTGTATCAGCTAGGGTGTTGGCCTTATCTTCATCAGTAAAGACTAGCCCATTTTCCCCATGTATGGAAGGGGTGGGTGTGTATGGCTTGGTTAAAGTTTTAGTTATTCTCCATATACTGTTATCTTTGAAATTCGCGCTTTCTACTTTTTTATCCCAGGTATACTTTTTGTATCTCCTAATTTCTTCTTTTATTATTCGTCTTAATTGATTTATCTGAGCTTTAAGAGTTTGGTCTCTATGGTTTCGATATGCTCTTCTAAGTTTATTTCTGGTTTTAATTAACTCCTGAATTACATTAGGTAATTTATTGCTATGTTTATTATTGTCTATTAATGGTATTGATTTGTTAGTTGCTAATTGTATAGCTTTAGTTAGAGTGTTAACTGCTTTTTCTAAATCTTCTTTTGTGTGTATAGGATACTCGCCTGGTAAGTTTTCATCTATTGTATTTTTGAATAGATCCCAGTTAGCTTTTCTGTAGTTGAGTGCTTTTTTAATTTTTTCCAGGTCTGGTTCGCCATTTATTGTTATTATAATGGGTTGGTGGTCTGAGTCTAATTCGTTTCCTACTTGTATAGTGAGTCTTGAGTTAATGTTTTTGTGTAAGGCATAATCTAGTACGTCCGGCGCGTTTCCGTTGTGAGGGTAGTGAGTCGGTTGAAATTGGGATAGGATCTGCAAGGGAGATCCTTGCAAAAAGTTATATAGTTTTCTACCATTGTTGTTGGATTGTCTGCTACAGAAGTGAGGATGTTTGCTATTAAGATCCCCTGCTAGTATTATTGAACTACTTGTATTGGCTAGTTTTCTGATGTCTTCTGTGTCG
This sequence comes from Thermobia domestica, assembly GCF_964235325.1. Taxonomy (NCBI): domain Eukaryota; kingdom Metazoa; phylum Arthropoda; class Insecta; order Zygentoma; family Lepismatidae; genus Thermobia; species Thermobia domestica. The sequence continues at coordinate 5,434 of NW_027656291.1, read as the reverse complement.
ATTTGTTTAGAGGGGGAATTATACACGGAGACAATGTTAACGTGTTGGTTGTTCACAAATATTTTGATGCCAGTAGCCTCAATAGTATTGAGGGTGGGTAGGATTATCTCTGCATGTTTTAAGTTTTTCTTGACTGCTACCATTGTGCCTAAGTTGTTGCCTATTGTATGCCTATCATTTCTGTATATTGCATATCCTCGGATTGCTGTTTTAGTTAGCGGGTTCAGCAGTGTTTCGCTAATTAATGCAATGTCTATTTTGTTTTGTTCAATGTAATCACCTAGCTCGTCTACTTTCTCTGTCAATCCTTCTGCGTTCCAGGCTAGTATCCTGAGTGTTGTTTGTTTTCTATTTAAGCTGCCCATTGCTGTTTTTTTTTTTTTATTATTTTTTTTTTAGTGTGTTTGTGTTTGCTGATCTAATGTTGATTTCTTTGCAACTCTGCCCGCCCAAATTAACAGATTATTTATAAAGTCTCTTAAATGAAATATTACCGAGTCTACATTTTTATTATCTACAATTTTAGGAAACAGGCCTAATGATTTAGAGACAATGTCTGTATAGTTTTCTGTTTGTGGTTTAGTTATGGGTTCGTTTTTATTTTTATTGTGTTGTTTTGGTGGCTGTGTACGTGTTGGTGTGGTTTCGTCTTCTGTGTCACTGCTAGATGTGTATATTGCGTGTTTTCGAGTTGGCTTTGATCTTTGGTATGACTTCTTCGGTTGGTTAGGTTGCTGGGTTGTTTGGTTGGAGGTAGAAGGTTGAGGGATTGGTTGGGTTGATTTTGACTTTTGTTGGGTCATTGTGTTGGTTTGTTGTGGTGTCGTTTCTGTTTTTCTCGTTCTTGCAGCCCTTCCATCTCGCAAGTTGCCAGATTTTCTGGCCAGAATCTTCTTGTACACCTCACAGCCTCTGTAATTGGCGGGGTGGGGGCCTCGACAATTAGCACAGGTTGGTGGTTCGCTTCTGGGCTTTTTGCAATCCTTCGTCCAGTGTTCAAGTCCACATTTAACACATCTGGGCTGGAGATTGCAGCCGGCCGCAGAATGCTGGAAGTTCTGACATCTGTGGCATTGAATTACATCTTGGGGGGAAGGCCTATACTCCTCGAATCTGACTGCTAAATGCAAAATATGCGGCAAGTTCACGAGCTTTTCCTTTAGTTTATTATCGGGCAACTTAACGAGATAGAGTGGCATTGGAACTTTTTCTTTTCCCTCGGTTTTCTTGTTTTTGTCACTGTACACCCGTTTGGACATTTGGTGCACTGTGACCCCTGTTGACTGTAAAACCCTGTTTATGTAGTCCTGCACGTCTGTAGTGGGCATGTCGACTGGTAACCCCCTAATTACCACCCTGGCATGCTTTGCGTTGTTTCGTGCTGTGTGAGCTATTTTGTTTTCCTGTATGTACGCTAGTATTTCCTTGTAAGCTATCTCATTCCACACGTTTAACCTGAAGCCTTGACTGGTGACTGTCGCGGTGAGATTTCCAAACTTTCTTGAGATGTCACTGAAATTTTCTCTGTTTGTAACTGTGATGTAAGGATATTGTCTTGTTAGTGGTTTCTTTCGTGTTGTGTTCTGTGTTTGTGTCGTCTGTCTAATCTTGGGTGATTTCTGTAGTGCGCTAGAGTAAGTTGTCTCGCAAGTGGTGTCGCTAGAATCGTCTGATGTGCTACATGTGATGTTTTTAGAAAAGTCCGACTCTACATCTGTGTCTGAGCAGCTACTACTAATATCAACGTTTGTAGGACTGATGTTAACTTGACTTATGTTCTTATCATCTAATGACAAATTCCGCCTGTGTCTACTATCCCTGATGTCATTTGTCTTGATACTAATTGACTGACCTGTGTCTTGATGACTGTCTGACCTGATCACCTCCTTGGCTGTTTGTAGTCGCTCCGGGATGCATCCTACTTCCGTGTCTGATGCCGCTTTCCTCTTCCGCCTGGCCATCTCGATTTAGCACTGTTACACTTGTATTGATAGTCACTTAGTTTATGGCACTTTGACTACTCGTCGCGTTTAGTTGAGCGTATAAGGCACTTTACACTGCGATATTTATCTTGAACGTTGTATTTTAATCAGATATGTTACCCCTCAGAGAACGACACTATGAATTAATTCCAGGCGCCGAGCGTCCTGCGTGGTCCTTGAAAGGGCCGGTTTCTTCTAATACACGTTCCTCGTATTTCTAGTTTATTATTTAAGGACGGTACCTCTAACCTAATTCTTCAGGGTTAGGTCCCCCTAAAAGGGTAAGGGCCTAAATCCGTACCCCAAAGCACTCCCGAGTACGCGTAATACTATATCGGCACTCCCGCACTGCTTTAGCCAGCCATTTTCACACAAGAATACGAGAGGATAACTATATTGAGGGACGGTTCCCTTGATCCCTACTTACTAGGCCCCTGCTGTGTAGGATCCGATAGCCTAGTCACTCCCGAGTCACCGATTTATCGACTTCATTTAAATTACAGTACGTGTTTCAATTCGCGCCAACTGCCTTGCTTTTCATTTGATGCACTCGGGTGCACGCTTGAAGTAGTAACAAAACTGACTTGATTCATGGGAGGCCGCAATTTTTCCTCTCATCTTATTACGAAAGAATATTGAACAATGTCTGGTCGCGGCAAAGGTGGAAAAGTCAAGGGAAAGAGCAAGTCCCGCTCCAGCAGGGCTGGCCTTCAATTCCCAGTAGGCAGAATCCATCGTCTTTTGCGAAAGGGTAACTATGCCGAACGAGTTGGTGCTGGCGCTCCCGTGTATTTGGCTGCAGTCATGGAATACCTGGCAGCTGAAGTTCTTGAGTTGGCAGGCAACGCTGCTCGTGACAACAAGAAGACTAGGATTATTCCACGTCATCTGCAGTTAGCTATCCGTAACGACGAGGAATTAAACAAGTTGTTGTCTGGAGTTACAATCGCTCAGGGTGGTGTTTTGCCCAACATTCAAGCTGTACTTCTGCCCAAGAAAACTGAGAAGAAGGCATAAATGTAAGACCTATATCTCATACAAATCGGCCCTTATGAGGGCCACAAACCCCTTTATAGAGGAGATTTACGATTGAAATGAATTGTTTTCGATATACAGACTCATCAAAAGTGTCTGAGATAGTTGCTTAGTTTCATTCGAAATTCTCGCTGCTATTCGATTAATTAGTATATGTGTAGTCGTCGATCGTAATTGAAGCCCATAGGAAGTCACACTAACTTTAGAATACTCCAAACAGCGATGTGCTTAGTTCCCACTACATTATTAATTATAAGATCATTACCTTTTGTATTGTCGCTAGCTACATTTTTTTGATATTTGCGTACATCGGGCTCATATTACCCAGAGGACAGGACAGTCGAGCCCAGATTCTCAGCAATGGAAGAAAACCTCATACCACATATTCTCATGTACTTCATGCTAGACAAAGGAATTTCCAACATTCTTAAAGCACTCATGTTTCTCTCTTGCGTTGGCTTGGCTGAAATTACTCTGTTCAATATGTTCTCGACATTTATTATTGTTCATTACTATGCCCCAATGACATCATGAACAGAGCGGATCAGAAAACTTTCCTAAATTTCTTTTGCAACATAGTAATGACATTAAATGCACACTTAAGTACGATTTATTCTTTGCAAGGTCGATATTCATATTTGTGTGATATGTGTTATATGTATATGGTTTGTAATACGCAACTACTCTTATTCTCTGATCTCAGAACTCATTTGCTACTGTGCCCAACGAGCGAGCCTAGGTTTCTTGTAACTACTGCCTTTCTTTAGTAAATAATGTGAAGTATACAATGCATTAACCTACATCTCATATTTGTATTACTCTTTATTTTAGTAACCCGCTACGAAGTGTCATTAATTTACATGTAAATCACAATAGACACTACCGCAAAAGAAAGAAATCGAACCCAAGACCACGTAAACAAGATAAAGGACAAGATTCAGGTTTCTAACGCATTATTCGCCCCTCACAGCACAGTATAGAAGTTGTATAAGCCTCTATACGTACATCCTACTGTCAGAACAGAAATTCCGACTTGCGTTTCGCATCTCTCATGCTCGCTACTTCCAACAAATCGCCAATTTCCAACCAGAACCCCTTCTCCAGCATTAATACTGCTACATGATATGAATACGTATACATGAACGTACATAATGTAAAAAAAAACGTATGATTTTCTCAAATTAATCTCTCTACGTCTGTAATTTAGTGTGCATCAAAAGGCTTTAATGTAGTTACACGAATTCTTATAATCTAACAGAAAATCGCACAAAGTAAATCTTTCCCTTTATATAAATTTGTTGGCTCTGAAAAGAGCCGTTTATGCCAATTTTATATCCAAAATAGGAGGAACCCCAACTTAACCTCCGAAACCGTACAGGGTTCTTCCTTGCCTCTTCAAGGCATACACAACATCCATAGCTGTCACTGTCTTCCTCTTGGCGTGTTCTGTGTATGTAACAGCATCTCTGATTACGTTCTCCAGGAATACTTTCAATACTCCTCGGGTCTCTTCATAAATGAGACCAGAGATACGCTTCACACCACCACGGCGAGCAAGACGCCTAATAGCGGGTTTGGTGATACCCTGGATGTTGTCACGAAGAACTTTACGGTGGCGCTTGGCACCTCCTTTGCCAAGACCCTTGCCTCCTTTTCCACGTCCTGTCATTTCGATATGTTACTGCTTCGCTCACCACACACGAGAAATACAAGCCCAAGCAGCCCAAGACTCGTGGTTTTGTTCCTTCGATCATGCAGGGAAAGCACGGAGGAAAAACACAAAACGTGTCTAAGCCAATGAGAACTGTCCTTTTCGACTGACTTTATCCAATGAGAAATAGCTTGATTTAACGGTTTTGCTCTTTATATAACTTGACTTCATTCAGCGCGCAATTATTTGAAACAAGTCGTGACAGTTGCAATGGCACGTACCAAGCAGACAGCTAGGAAATCTACTGGAGGCAAAGCTCCTCGAAAGCAGCTTGCCACCAAAGCTGCAAGAAAGAGTGCTCCAGCTACCGGTGGAGTGAAAAAGCCCCATCGTTACAGGCCTGGTACTGTGGCTCTCCGAGAAATTCGTCGTTACCAGAAGAGCACTGAATTGCTCATCCGCAAGCTGCCCTTCCAACGACTCGTCCGAGAAATTGCACAAGATTTCAAGACAGATCTTCGCTTCCAAAGCTCAGCTGTCATGGCTTTACAGGAGGCAAGTGAAGCTTACCTTGTAGGGCTTTTCGAAGACACCAACTTGTGTGCTATTCACGCAAAGAGAGTCACAATCATGCCTAAGGACATTCAGCTTGCTCGCCGCATCCGTGGGGAACGTGCTTAAGTTTGAAGTTCTGGCACTGAGTTCAAAAACGGTCCTTTTTAGGACCAATACACTACTTAGAGATGCTGTTATCCTAACAAGGATC